>NC_082399.1:9730794-9738294 GCF_031168955.1 Gadus macrocephalus
CCCTAGAGCATGTGGGGTTCAGAAGCACCTTGGTTAGGGTGCTCGCCCCCTGGTTAGGGTGCTCGCCCCCCAGTTAGAAGCACCCTGGTAAGGGTGCTCTCCCTCCCAGCAGAAAGGTGCTGGGTTCTGGCCCCAATGACCGCAGGCTACCTGTACGTACGCGTCACTCAGATGCCATAATGCTCAATGATGAGTCGTTCTACTTTGTGATTACAGTTCACTAGGTTTCCACATAAGTTCTGATGCATTGTGTAAAGAACTTATTATCAATGTTACGTTCATGATGATTCATGATGAACTTCCTGTTTGGACATCCTGAACTCTTACTCGTGATTTAAGCAATGATTTAAGAAATTCTTAAAAAAGAAACAAGAAGTCAAAGCCACTGCTTTTATATAAATGTTATAAATGGTTTAAGCAGGCGTTACCCGTGGCGTGCTGGTCGTGAGATGCGCTGACAGTGCACACACAGCCATGGCATCATAGCCGCCGTTTGGCCGTAAAGTGGTTGAGGACGCGCAGCTTGTGCACCATCACTTTCCAGCAGTCAACAGTCCTACAAAGGTTTTTTATGAACAGTGCGTGAGGGCCCTGAGGAAGTACATTTTGGTTTTGCACCAGCCCCACTGTAATGCACGGCACTATGAATCAGGTATCAGACACCTTCCTCAAGGAGGCCTACAGATAGACTGCGGGCATTTTGGTTTGAACCTAGAACTTTGGCCGGGAGTCAAACCCCCCTAACCACCATGCAACCCTCCCTCTCTCAACCCTCCCTCCCTCTCTCAACTCTCCCATCCACCCTCCCTCTCTCAACCCTCCCTCCCTCCCTCCCCCCCTCTCTCAACCCTCCCTCCCTCCCTCCCTCTCTCAACCCTCCCTCTCTCAACCCTCCCTCCCTCCCTCCCTCTCTCAACCCTCCCTCCCTCTCTCAACCCTCCCTCCCTCCCTCTCTCAACCCTCCCTCCCTCTCTCAACTCTCCCATCCACCCTCCCTCTCTCAACCCTCCCATCCTCCCTCCCTCTCTCTCTCCCTCTCTCTTCCTCTCCCTCTCTCTCTCTCTCTCTCTCTCTCTCTCTCTCTCTCTCTCTCTCTCTCTCTCTCTCTCTCTCTCTCTCTCTCTCTCTCTCTCTCTCTCTCTCTCTCTCTCTCTCTTCCTCTCCCTCTCTCTCTCAACTCTCCCATCCTCTCCCCCCACAGCGAAGAGGTCCTTCGTTCAGAAGAGGCCCGTACAGCCCGATGAGAAGGTGGTGGTCCAGTACACTAAACCCAGAGACCCTCTGCCACACCCCGGATCCATCGGCACCCCCAAGCCCCCCTTCAGCACCAAGCCCTCCACCCCCACCCCTCGGCCACCCCAGCCTCCGGCTGCGGGGCCACAGCCGGCACTTGGGGGCCCCCGGCCAGCTCCGTCCTCCCTCCCAAGGAAGCCCCACATGAAGAGGTCGGAGGTCAGAGCTCCCAAGTGCCCCCCGCCTCTGCCTCCCCTGGCGGAGGTGAAGCAGTAGAGGTAGAGAGCGGAGCGACCGGGTTCGATCCCCTCCCTCGCCACGCGTCACCCACCCCCCCTCAACCACCTGTTGGGTTTGGTCCACATGCTGAGGGTTTTGAAGTATTATGTTCTGGAGAAGTAAGATGGTTAAAAACACCTTTTAGTGCCAGTTAGTTCGAGGCTTGATCTTTCAGTATTGTATCGTTGCAACCAACCTTCCTTTTTTTTTTTAAAAAATAAAATGTATGTGATGTAAAAATGGGTAAAAATGAAATTTTCCACTCTAATGAAAACATGTTTATTGTACATTTCTGGAAGTAAAACAAAGGCAGTCCATACTTTTATTTGTGTTTTTTCTTACTCATTTGGCACGGATGTTTTGGCTGGTCAGCCGGTCTCAGCGCACAAGGGCATAGTGTACATTTCTTAAATCTTAAAATATCATGAATAGTCCCTTTAACATGTAATATGTAAATTGTACATGTGAATTGCAGGTGCTCTTAAATACACGTTTAAGGGGAGGTCGTTGTATGTTCTATAGTAGAAATATAATGGTTGTTATACACATATAAACCTGCAGATTTCACCACAAGACGGTTCTTTGGCTTTCTTCGGTTATCTTTGTTTCAAAGCTCCTGAGAATTTAGAATTCGATTCATGTCACCCTTATTGTTCTCCTTTTTGGCCCTTGTGTTTCCCTCTTTTAGTGTATTCTGAGTAACACATTAACAGCTAACTGTCCTTCTGTGGCTGTACGTCTCATCGGAGAGAGCTGCTCGCCACTCTGTCAAAGGAAGTCAGCATGGCGATTATATATATATATACTATATATATATATGTATGTATATATATATAGAGATGTAACATCTTGTTGTAACATCCTTTTTGTGGCCCAAGACTTACTTCTTCTTCTGCCTCCTAGTTTCACCATTCTACTGTACAGATTTTATTCGCCTATCTCTGCTGTTCATGAGAAGCTGTCAGTTGAGGAAAGCAAGCTGGTCTGTTTCTTTTCACTTACCATTCATATTTTCCTATGTTCCTTCAGTCGGTTCCGATTATAAACGTAGTGTTTTGTGAACTTTCACGGGCATTCTTGCAACCAAATGTCTTTTTGTAGGAGTGGCTGCATAGGGAACATGACCCACATTCAACGTCTGAAAATAATATACCAAAGAATTACAAAGGGACGGGCCATTTTTCATATATAGTCCTGTCAACAGAAGGCCCATTTTAAAAGCTACTGATTTGAATAGAATTATGCGTGGAGTTTAGCTAGATAGTACAATATCATATGCGTCAGGCGTCCTGACACTCAGTACAACCTCAGACTTTAATCTCCTCCTCTTCGTCCACCTCGCCGTAGGACAAGCTCTTTGATTGGCTGAGGCTCTCGGATTCCAGAATCCTCAGCTTGGATCCAGCCACCCTGTAGTGACGCGCCAGCACATCCGCCGCCTTCTGGAAGCTGTCGGTCTCCATGCCCACACCGGGCCTCGCCCGCCCGTCCTCCGCAGTGGGCCCCACCAACACCACGTCGGGCACCGCCCCTTTAAGAGGGTGCCCCGCCCCTCCGTTGGCCTCCATCATCATCATCACCATCCGCTCCTCTTCCTCCTCCCAGTCCCCTCCGTACGGGCTCTTCCTGCTGCCGCAGTCCTCCCTCAGCAGGGAGTCGACGTACGAGATGGTGGCCGAGTCCATCTCCGAGCCCTCATTGGTCATCCCGAAGGCCGAGCCCGCCTCCTCGGCCTCCCAGGCGTGGAAGTGGCCGTCCGAGTGGCCGCCGGGGCTGTCGATCATCCCGAACACCTCGCTCATGAGGGAGGGCCCGAGGTCCAGGGTGAAGGTGTCCAGGGACGTGAGGGACCGCAGGGAGTCGGAGTGGGTCGTCATGGTGACGGGCTCGCGGCTCAACGGGACCATGGTGACGGCGGAGGCGGGGCCGTCGGACGGGACGGAGTCGACGGCGTCGTCGAGGCAGCTGCGGGGCAGGTCCGGCGAACAGGAAGTGGGGACGGAGGGCAGCGGGCGCTCGGAGCGGGATAGGCGGGGGAGCGTGACGAAGCCCGACTCCAGACCTGAGGGGGGGGGGGGGGGGTGAGGCGGGAGAAAACATTAGCACATAGAGGGGGGTTCTATCTGGAGGGATGTGGGATCCTTTTACACATTTTTAGGTTCCTTGGACCAAAAACAACACTTTTGTTTGTGTGATTTTGCATCTATAAGTAACTGGACTGGATTTGGGACAATCTAACCAAATCTCAAAAGATCAACTTAAATCCAACATATAGTTTCCTTGCACTAGTCATCATTTTAAATGATGAAACATCATACTGCGGAAGTAAGTTTCACTCTTAACAGCCATTTCACGTCTACTGCCACTTGTCTGTCCTCAGTATTTGGGTAGGGGGCAGTATTGAACAAGTAAAGCTTAACATTCAAATACAGCTACAACATGCAGTCACCAAATCGTTATACAAGATACAGGATACACGGTAGGTAATCGGACCATTGTTGAGTTTCCTCAACAATTTTTTAGATTAAGGAAAATAGTGCCGTACATCCCCCCCCCACACACACAGTGGGGGTAAGGCGGGTGTGAGAGTGGCGTGGGGTATGTCTGGCGGTCAAGGTTTGAGAGCGGGCGGGGGCAGCCCTGGTCTCTCTGGAAGTGTTCTGCGTTCCCGGTGTGTTTGACAGATTGAGAGAGTGAGTGGCTGATTAGGAGCCCAGGTGACTCAACAGAACAGGCACATCTGGGGCACATCTAGTTCATTGTGGTTTAGGTGGTCGCCATTAAAGTCTGTTGTGGGGGGAAATCAAAAAAATCGGGGCTCAGTGGAAACAAAGCATTGTCTAATTTAGAGACGCGTACACGCTGGGGGCTGTGTTGTTGTGGCCGTTGTTGCGTGAGGAAGGAGTTTGCAGCAATTACACTGACATCAATTTCCTGCTTAATCAAGTTAGATTCTCGGCTGATAATGTCAACGTGACTTCCAGTAAACGTGACTCCATTTTGAACAAAATATCTCATCATGTCTCTGGGAAACAATGAATGCTTCTCCACTGCTATAAAAGCCTAAAACGACCTCCTCTCCACAGAAACACCTTTGCCTTATCTCCTTCACTGAACTCGTGGGACCGTCCCTATTGTCAACAGCTTAAGCTCTGTCCATGCGTGTGTGTGTGTCTGTGTGTGTGTGTGTGCGGATCAACGTGTGCAGACCATACACACCGTAGGACGCTTTGCCCGCCTCCTGCGGGGGGAAGAGCTCCCTGACGACGGGACCCCCGCCGTTGGTCGTGCCCACCGCGTCCAGCCGGGGCAGCGAGATGGCGTTCTTGATGATGGGGGAAACGGCGGGCGGTGGCGGCGAAGACACATCCTTGGACTCTCCTCCTCCTCCACCTCCTCCACCTCCACCTCCACCTCCACCTCCTCCTCCACCTCCACCTCCACCTCCTCCCCCACTAGGCCGGCCCTCGCTCGCCGACCCCTTCCTCACCTGCCGCAGCGTGCGGGAGAAGAAGGCCCCGATCTTGTTGTCGGGGGTGGAGGTGGGGCTGGTTGGGGTCGAGGAGCAGGTGGTGTTGGCGTCGGCCTCGCGGTTGCGGCTCCCGCCGTGGTTGCTGAGGAAGGAGGTGTCGCCGAACACGTCGCCGCCGCGGCCCACGTGCATGGTGTGGCGGAAGTCGTCCATGGGCGGGCTGATCATGTCGGTGGTGAGGTCGCCCTTGAAGCGCCGCCGGCCGTGGGCGCCCGACACCAGGCCCTTCAGGCCCGACAGCTTGCCCTGCAGGTTCATGGCGCCGGGGGGTCGGGCGGAGGGGGTCGGAGCGCCGCGGGACGGTCCAGGCTCGCGCACGGGGCTCGTACAGGGGGGTCTGGATCCGGTGGACGTCGATAATCGATGGGTTAATCGCTGGCTTTCCACACTTTCGGAAGAAAAAAGGTCAGAAAAGGATCATCGTCTTTCTCTTGAATCTCGCTTGTAGGTCAAAGGTCGAACAAGAGATGGTTCAGGGCCTTCTTTAATCACTGTTTTGAGGTACGGTCTGTGCTGATTCTGCGGTCTCACAGAGGCCAAGACTCAAAAATAATGAAGTCCAAGGCTCTTGGGAGAATGAAAAACAGTCTTGAAAGGGTTTCTGGGAGTTCAGGGCAGTACAGTGAGGGCTCTATAAAGGGGAGGCTAATGGCGAGGGTGAATAGTTTGGTGTAATATAATCACTGTTTATCATCATCATCACAGACCGGGGTAATTTCAGGCCTCCCTCCTCCTCTTTACACCGCCTGCTGTTGCGCACACATGCATCCGAATGAAACGGGAGAGAAATGGGGGAGAACGCTATGCGAGTCGCAGGGCCTGGAGCCAATGGCAGAATGCGGTCGGAGTCGCTCCGGTTTCAACCCCGGTCTGCGTTTTGGGGCGACGGGGGTGAGTGGACGTTGAGCTCAGAAATAGGTCCGGGTACAGCTGCAAATGGTTCTGTGGTGACGCCCCTGGAACCATCTAGAAAAGAAAACAGAGGGAACGAAATATTTCAAAAAGGTTTTAGTCATCATAAACGGGGGCTTTGAATTACAGCTCAGATCGCGCCGACGTTTTTGATTGGAAAACAAATTAGGTTTGCTTTTTTTTAGGTTGTTTCTTGTGGTGCGAGAAACAGACGTCCCTGCTCCGAATATCTGGCGACTATCTGGTTACTGACTTAATGAGTAGCCTGGCCCTAGCGTGGACACAAAATGGATCTATCTGGCAGTTTGGAATTCCACGTTCCCCTAAAATGGATGTTCTGGAACCATGGCGCTGTAGCCATGGCGCTGGGTGGGTTTCTACAGACACACAGGCTTCAGGCGTCTGCTTCTTGTCCAATTAGAACGGGGAGCTTTCAAGGAGGTCGCTGGGGCTTTTTTTCCCCTGTTGGATCTGGCTACAACATGAGCACTAATTTATGGTCTGGCTACTATATGGTCTGGCTACGCTTACGCTCACTACACAGTTTCTAACAGATTTCCATCCAGCAGTATCATGAGAGAGAGAGGGGGGGGGCGGTGGTGTAGGGGGAGAGAGGAGGGAAATTCATTCAACACTCCAGACTGGTTTGCAAACAAGCAGAGTATGCTTGATGAGGGACATATATTTTTAGCTTAAGGGATACTGATACACTACGATAAGGAACCCATTTTTCCCCGCTAGTGTCTGTGATAAGCGTGTGAGCCGACCCATGACAAATGACTTGACAAATAGCCAACCCTTTGTCTTGCACCCGACTGTGGTGCCGTAATGGATAGCCCATTACCAAATATTTTGATAGCGAAAAGCAGATTTGACAAGGGACCTCTGGTTCCCCTAAAGAGCTCTCTGGTTCTCTGGCTCCCAGGGGCCCTCCCACGCATCACGGCACGGTCCCGCGGCCCTTCATTAATGACCTGCTTTGGGTTTCCGTGAGACGGGGCCCTTGCGTCGGATCTAAGGCCTTCTAATTTGCCGCTCACCACAGTCCTCCAGACCTCCACTCACTCCCTTCCTCCCCCCACCCCCCACCCCTTCTCTCCCCCACCTTGGCCACCCCGACTAGGGCTTGGTTTTTTAAGAGGTGCAGCTGGGAGCGGAGTGAGAGGTACGAAGCTCTTCAGGAGAAAACCACCCTCTCCACTTGAGTTTACAGAGTGAGAGAGCTCTCTCTCTCTCTCTCTGTAAACTGTGGTGGAAGAGGTGCTTTCCAGAGCGCCGGAGAGACAGAGTGAGCGAGCTGCAGCAGGGAACCTGGTTATGCTGTTAAGTGTGGTTCTCCATTCGAGACGGCGTTCTCCCCGCGGCGATGGGAACGTTGACCTCACTTTTCCACCAATCTGCTGAACTATTTACTCTTTAGTCCTTTTGGCAGACGCTTTCCCGCAAAAGCAACTCACGGTGAATTTTTGTTACATGTTCGTTCAGGAGCAGGTCGCCCTGAAAGGTAGACATTGTGGGTATTAGGTTTTTAACCCAGAACCTTT
>NC_082399.1:9753294-9895794 GCF_031168955.1 Gadus macrocephalus
ACCGGGTAGCATCGACACCAGGGTTACAGGTTTGATTCCCACTGGACACATTCGTACTAAAAAAGTGCTCATGGTGCTCAAGACATGCTGGTTAAATGCGTCCACCCGATTGCACATATTCATTTATTTACACTGTGAAGAGGTGGAATTTAGAGCGATGCCAGGGCTTAAGGCAAAGATGATAATAATATACATTCAAACAACATGGCGTCATCACCCTGGATGAGGAGTTTGTTTAGGTCTGGGGGAGATCTGGTCCTGTGAAGGTCTACAAAAGAGTGTAGAAAAGTATGAAAACGACAAAGAGACTAGAAGAAGAAAAATCGCTGTAACAGCAAAACAAAACATATTTCTCTACATTGAAGATTTCCATCCTTGTTTTTTTCTACATGTCATTATTTCTCTCTCTCTCTCTCTCTGCCTCTCTCTCCGATTCATTCCTCATTCTGTCGTCGGTCTCTTTCTTTCTCTCACTCTCCTCTGTTTCTCAGCGCATTCCCTCATTCCTTCTTCCCCTCTCTCTGACCAACACTCACACTCTCTCTCTCTCTCTCTCTCTCTCTCTCTCTCTCTCTCTCGCTCTATTTCCATGTATCTCTACTACTTTGATTGCCTGTCTCCTTGTGGCCTTCAGCCCAGCCAAAAGCGGGTAGCATTTTCTACCCTGGGCCAAGAGCAAGGTACCGAGGACTGTGTGTGAGTGTGTGTGTGCATGTGCGCGTGCATGTGAAGAGGGGGTTACACAAATGGAACAAATGAGACATAGAAAAGTGCAAAGCAAAGAGGGTGTAAGGTAGCAGGTCTCCTTATATAGACTATCTGTAGTTTTATAGCCGGATTCAGATCCAGACCCTTTGCCTACACGGCAAAAAGGGGGACTTTCTTTGCTATTGTTTTAAGTCCTTAAACGTTTTTCATACTGACTGATTTGCCATTAATAGCGTCTGTTTATAGTCTTGACCACTCACAGCACTATTGTTTACTAAAGACGGAGCACGAAATAGGCCAGAATACACGATATCCAAACATTAAAGGCTGACTATATATACAGTATATCCAGTCTCACTTGTTTTCCCCAACATTGTAAGGAGATGTCTCCTCTTGCAATAAAGATAGAATCACCATTGAGTATTTGACAAAGAGCAAAGATTTGGGTTCATTTCTTTAGTTTTGAAATACTATTAACTTTTGTCAAACAATGCTCACGGATCTGATCGCCTTTCTCCATTCCCGTCTTTGTTTTACTGTTCCATGGCAGCCTTTCCCCCCCTTGTTGAAGCCGTATGAATCAGTTCCTGTGACAACAAGCTCTAAGGAGTTCAATGTTGTAATCATCGACCTAAAAATAGAAAAATATACGACGACATGATATTACTAAAATTTTCCCACTCGAAGACTATCCATCCCTTATAGGAGTCATCCTGCTGTCACGTAGTATGCCATTACCTCCTCATGTCATTGTATGTGCACGCCTGTTTTAAGAGCATAAGCATGTGTGCATGGGTGTCTGTGTGTGTGTGTGCCAAAGACTTAAGACATATTGAAACAGAGGAGCCAAAATAGTTATTTCTTTCTTTCTTTTTGGAATCCCCTCTCTCTCTCAGACACACACACACACACACACACACACACACACACACACACACACACACACACACACACACACACACACACACACACACACACACACACACACACACACACACACACACACACACACACTCCCCCTCTCTCTCTCTCAGTCATTTTCATTTATTGGGAGTATAACTAAAGCAAGGCTTCTCTTGTCTATCCCCTGTCTGGCTCTCTTTGAGCTTTATTCCCACTCATGATATAAGCACTTGTAATTTACAGGAGCAATCATGATTAACCATAAATTAAACATACCCCGCTGAAACCTCCTTACAGAAATAATGATCTTTACACAGAGACAGGGAGAGGCAGAGATAGAGAGACAGACTAATAGAGAAAATGTGAGTGTGTTAGGAACACCACAGGAAACAGAATGAGTTTGGTTGTGTATCAATACTTTTTCAGTACCACCTCAAGCTACTGAAGGTTTATTCCAAAGCGGCCATCAGTGACCTAGTTAAGGATGGATTAAAAAAAAGATGCAAAGAAGCAGGGCAGCACATGAATAGCTGCAGAACCTCATTGCAATCCCCAAAGCCAATATACTGATACACTGTAAAGCAAAACCGCCCTTAAGACCATATTATAGAAGTTATTACAGAAACTAAAACACAAGGATATAAACTTGTGTTTTAGTCCAAGTCAAAAGTCTTTGACTTGGACTAGTTTCTCAGGAATATTGGATTATATAATTGCCTCCCCCAAAAACCCACAAGAGACTGGCAAGGGAATAAAGAATGAAAAACAAAACGGCGCGGCGCACAGTATTGTGCTCTAACGATGCACATCCAAGAACTCAACAATGTGATTTATACTCCGGCGACAGGACAAGCCAAATGCAGCTCTTTGCCTGTGATGAATGTGTTCTTTATATTTGGTGCACAGTCTATGGTATGGCGTCTTTGTGGAAACCCGAGCCTCGGTCCTGACACTGTAATGGCCAGACTGTTCTCCGTAGAATCCAGGAAACCACAGAGAATAAAATAAATACCACTATTCTGAAGAAACCGATCAGTGTTGGGAGAGTTCCTTCAAATCTATATGCGCCATTTCGTTTCTCTGCTGTAATTCCCAAGCTTGAAATTTGGAGGCTTGAAACTCTTAATGACTTTATTGTAAATTCATTGTTGTATATTATTGTTAGTTTACTTTTGGTTAGCTGCAGGGACAAAGGTTCCGAGAAAAAGGTTTTCAGGTGAACACAAACCCTTGAAACATTGATCAAATTAAACTTTTGTAATTATACATTTTCAAACCCATTATTAATTTGCAGAATCCTTAAGTGAGAACAGCTCTAAACAGGTATGACCTGTTTAGAGCTCTTCTAAATTTCCGCATTACCCCCCCAAAGTACATAAATCATTAAGTACCACCGGTCTGCACTGCTCAGAGTGCTTGTTGCATCTTTACAGAGCCCACAGGCATTTCCTGTAGGAGGGGCCAGAGAGCAGAGACTTTTTGGGTCAGGCACCTCAACTTCCTGTCTCTGTTCAGCTCCCCAACTGAAAGATGTGGTGTTTTTTTGTAACATTCTCTATGCATTTATTTATATCCGTCCGTGACGTTATTAATGACCATTGAAGGGGCTTTTGCCACGAGCTTATGTATGTTTGACCCAATAATTTCATGTCTTACTTACAATATTTTTTTATATTTGCTTGGTCTGCATTCAATCGTAATCCAAGCAGGCAATTGGAGATAAACATGGTTTCGTCTTATTTTTAGGAGTTTGTATTGTTTTGACTGAAGACCAGGGGATTTACAAAAAGGGAATCCAGTCAGCCAATAGATCTTCTCTTTCGGTGCCGACATGATGCTGTTAAATCAAAATCAAATTAGGATCCTTGGAGTGAGCAAGTCTCTTCTGAGATTCTCCTTCCACTCTAATCAACCATGAACCACCTTTTTGTTGAGGACTTTAAATGTTTTAAGAGGGAAATTAATGGCACAGCATGAGGCTATTACTATTCACTAACACACTTTCAATTACAGGGAATTACAGGGCCAGTAGTCCATTACTGCCATTTCACTGAAGGTACATACTCAACACATTGGTTGCTACAGCGTTCTTTATTCAAATTGAACCTCATGCTGGCATGAGGTTGAATGTGATACATCCTTTAGTGTGGTTTTGGTGTGTGTTAATGTGTGGGTCTTACATGCTAATGTATGTCCCTGTGTCTGTGTGTGTGTGTGTATGTGTGTGTGTCTGTATGCGTCTGTGTGAAGTCCCCACATGAGTCAACAGCTGAAACAATTATCTGGTGTTCAACAGATGTGCCCTACAGAGTAGTGTGTGTTTTGTTTTTTGCTGGTGCTGATAACACATTAAATCAAGGCAAATAAACAAATGTCATTGAATTATCTTGAAAACCACATTACAGGTGCCCCAACAAAAGTCTAACATTTCAATTGATATTAACGCTGGTTTCAATAAAATTGAATAGTTCTGGGAGCCTGGAAATGCACATTACTGCTCATCTACTGCCCCCAAGTGGTTGTTATAACAAATACCAATACAAATAATGAATTAAACGTTGTCTGTCATTTCAGATTAGGTTTTCAAAAATATATATATCTATTAACAATCATAAACACCTATTTTTAGGGAACTTTCATCACCTGTCCTGAAAAGATCAACACCTTCACCTGTGAGGTCATTCAGTCTTTATGGTCCCTATGACAACAACCATCTCAGGGCTCTTCTTCTATTTGCTTTCAATGAGAGAGTAGAGCAGCTTGATCTGTTCGGCAAACTCAAACCCCGGCCTGTGGAGAGGTCAGACGTTAAAGTGCAATCGAAACCTGAAAAAAAAAAAAAGCATACTAATGCATGCTGAAAATGGCGACTATAGCATGCTAAAAAAGCTCCTTTCCATCTCAAAATCACAGAATACCAGAGGACGGAGGAGACGGCTACTAATCCATCCATTGTCTCCACATCAACTGCAGTTCACCCACAACCTTTGACCCTTGTGTCCAACAGTCCCCTCACCGTCCGGGCGTCTCTAGTATCAGAGGGATGTTGTCCAGTCTGGGCTCATTGACGATGTCCCGGAAGGCTGAGATTCCTATCTGACCCTTGCCGATGTCTTCATGACGGTCCAGGTGACAGCCAAGCTTACCTGGGCCAAACACACATAGTGAGGTTGGTTGGTGATACAAATGTGAAAATAGACAAATGGTAAAAGGAACTCTCAGTTAGGATGGTGTGTGTGTGTGTGTGTGTGTGTGTGTGTGTGTGTGTGTGTGTGTGTGTGTGTGTGTGTGTGTGTGTGTGTGTGTGTGTGTGTGTGTGTGTGTGTGTGTGTGTGTGTGTGTGTGTGTGTGTGTGTACCTTTGGAGTCGTTGAGGTGGACGGCTCTGAGGTAGTGCAGTCCCACCTCTGTGTCAAACTGGTCCAACATGGCCGACACTCCTCCCACAGCCGCCAGGTCGTATCCTGGAACGTCCGACCGATTTCATCGTTATCAAGAAATTAACAGCCACAAAGTTGGTTTCTAACCTTCACTTGGAAGCTACAAATCATATGCAGGGTATTTCTGTACCCTTAAGTATTTCATAACTTATTCTGCCAAAAGATCCATCAAGGTAAATTTATGAATACAGCGCGAGGTGTCGTGTGGATCAGACTGACGAACCGGCTGCGAAGGCGTGGCAGGTGTCCAGACAGACGCCCACCCGGCTCTGGTCCTGGACCCGCTCTATGATGCTCCTCAGCTCAGAGAACTGACCCCCCACCGTGTGGCCCTGGCCACACATGTTCTCCAGCACTGAGGTCATAGGATGAGGGAACAGGCATTTAGAGGGGTGGATCAAATAATTAACTGGACCCCCTTGCGCCAAATATACACCTACTCAATATGGCACGTATCTATATCATGGATGATTTATATTCAATGTATGTCACAATGGATTAACGCCACTCTTCAATTTAAAAACAGTAACTTCATGGCAGCAATGTTGTCTCCTGTCCATATACACATGAACTAACTCGCCAATTCAGGTTCATACTCCCTTTCAAATCATTCAATGGGAGATTTAATGTCATTATAAAATGCCAATTTGGATTAAACCTAGGTATTATATTCAAATACAAATGTATTATAATTCTTCAATCAATCATCAATGGGAAATTTGTTGTTGGGTGGGCTGTATAGTGTCTGTCGGACGATGCTGTTTGTGAGTTCTTCTAAGAACTGGCTTGCATAGATTCATTGGCCACACTGGGCCACTGACTGGATTGTGAAGTTTGGGAGGGAAAACATCATTATATAGCGGAGGATATAAGTGACACCAGCCTACCGGTGACCACAGCAGGAACCTGGCGGTGGGCGTGGTCGACGGCCCCAGCTATCCTCTGGATGCACTGATCGGTGGTGATGGTGCCCAGGGAGGAGCCGGGGTGGAAGTTGTAGAGGCTGAGGCCCAGAGCCCTGCAGCGGCCCAGCTCATCCACCAGCATGGCCTGGCTCTTCTCATAAACATCTGGGAGGAACCATGGATCACACTGATTGATGAGATGGCAGCATGAGCCGGTTAAAGTCATCGTGGTTATAGGGAGTTTGATGTCAATTTTAATGTATATTACTTAGGACAGATGATCCTTGTTGTCCTTGTTTAGGCTGAAGTCAATCAATTTAGATATTAATGGAAATTGTAAGATGATAGGATAATACGATATATTTAATAATACAGAGTGAACTAAAATACATTTTTTTTTTTTGGGTTAGTTTTTTTTGTTGCATTTTCTACAAACCATCTTTAGGAGATCCACAGTTCATGAGGTAAGAGCCGTGTGGTAGAATGTGCGCAGGGTCGAACCCCTGTTGAGCGCAGAGCTCCTTGAACTTCCCCGCCGCTGACAGGTCGAGGGCAGGCCTCTTCCACGAACGCTGGGAACCCAGGAACAGGGCGAAACTATGTCCTCCCATTTCTGTGCAGCTTTCCACCGATTTCCATATCCCACCTAGATCGGCAGAGTAGATGACAGTACAACGATGTAAATTTGTAAATGAATGTCTGTTATTTATGACGACTGACGTCACCGTGAACCTACCTTGTATGCCAACGTGCGCTCCGATGTATTTATTACTCGGATGGCTCTGCCTCTGCCGTTTGGTTGGACTACCCTCGGCATCGGGCTTAACTGTTGCTGTCGAGTTCTCTCCTTCTGTCCCCGATTCCAATGAATCCTCCACTTTACTTTTCTTTGCGGCTCTCTTTTTTGGTGCCATGCTTTGATTTTTATAATACACTTTCCGTACAGCAGCTATCGCAACTGGTAAAATATGTAATTGGAAATTCTGATGAATAATATAATTGAACGCAACGGACGGGATCATGTGGAAAAGCAGAAATCGGCCAACGCGTTTGATTTAAGTGCGATTTTAAAAAGTTAGTGAAGGTCAAAATAGCGCCTTTCTTACATCCCTGCTGACAGCGGACAGCCAGTCAGAGCCCGTCCACGCAGCTGCTACGAGCTGCCGATTGGAGACACTTCATGCTGAGCAGCAAAATGGCCGATCGTCAACCGACTGACTTCACAGCGCTTTGAAATTTACATTCTTCTGCACATTAGGTTTACATTATAACAACGCTAGTACTTATTTACAAAAAAGGATTAAGCTTATACGTAGTCTAGTTCACTATCCGCCACTTACTTGATGTATCTGCTCAGGCGTGGCTGATCTTGTAGCCGCGACGAATGCCTCAAAAAGCTAAGAAAAAAATCGCACTGAAGCACTTTAGCCAGCTAGCTAGCACGCTAGCTGATCTTCATATGTGATTCCTGTGGTGAGTAACGACACATGCATGCCATTTAGATGCTTCACGGTGTCATGTCTGTTTCATTCTCGTAAATTGCATGGATAGTCTTGACCTGACGCATGATTACCGTTTTATGTGGATGCCGTTGCAAACCTAAAAGGCTAGTGCGTAAGGCAAGAAAAGCTAATGCAGTTGAGCAGCGGTGCTAATGTCAGTAATGTTGCTAACGTAGCGAGCTAAAGCTGAAATAACATGGGGCCATTTGGGCAGTTGCACATATGCTAGCTGGATTTTCATCACAATCGCGACAAACTGCACTCATATTTCAATAGTGTATTTACGAGCACAACAGCCGTGCGGTGTTTATATTTTAAGCGACGAAGGGGGATTCGTTCGCCGTCTCTTAAGTCTAGATGTCAGTTATGCTAAGCTAGTAACCAATTTGCAGAGCTAGGGCTGGTTAACTAAACCGGTGCAGCTGTTGGGGATCCTGTTGCTCTTTTCATCCTGCACGGGTAGGAAGCGGTTGTGGTTCAAATCTCGTCGTTAGTATATTCTCGGGCGTTAACGGTATTTTTCGGGGCACGTCGACGGACAGGCGACTGCTCCTGCTTGATCTGCGCGAGCGCCCGTCAACCTTTTATAATGATGCCATCATCATACAGCCATTGCAAGCTCGTACTGGTTGTCTGTATCGAAATAACAAGCACATATCAATGACGGTTAACGTGCTTACTGCAGTATTTGAAGGTTCGGCCGGTGTAATAAAAAAAAAAAGTGAGGCCATCAAATTTGGTTGCCCTAGGGGTCGCTGTTAAACGCATCATGGTATGATACACAGGTGAGGGGATGCTAATCCCCTCTGATTTGGTTATGGGATCATAGTTTATAATTGGATTAACGTTATAGCACGTTGAGTCATTTATGTACGATATGCTTGGTAATTTTGGCCCATGCCTTATCAGATTTGCGGATCACAGACCTGTGTTCAATTGCCTTTCAATGAAAACCCCTTATTGGAAGTAGTAGTTTCACCTGTTGTGTTGACAATGGGGGTGAATTTGACAACAAGGCATTCCTGTGTGTCTTTGCATGAAACAGTTGTAAAAAAGCAGATTTTCACTGTTTTCTTCAAAGTAAGACGATTTTTCTATTCTCATTGTAAGCCAAACAAAACAGTCAATAATTGGTCTCACTCCAATCCAAATAGTGACTCATGAGATGCAACACAGGGGCGCATGTTAATTTAATGAAGCGTAGGGGTTGGAATTGTAAAAAGAAAAGCAGCGTTTATATTGTGAAGAATGTCAGACACGCGTATTACTCGTTTTAGTATCTTGAGTATTGGCTTTGAAGAGTTGAATGGGATAAGCTGGATCAGAGTTTGAATCGTTCTTATATGGCTCCATATATGCTTGTTCTACCCACACGCCTTGCAAGTGTCTTGGCTCTAGACCTTAAAGGCTGAACCGTCTTGTCAAGTTTACGGCCTTCATCAACTGCCAGGACATGTTGTAGTACACCAATTCTTTGTTCCGGCCAGCCTACTCTTGGCTCCACAATATACCATTCTTCCAACTAAATAGGGAAGGAAGAAAAATTACATACTGATTGCTCAGTAATAGTCTCTCTGCTACGCCAAACGGCCCTTATTCAGAAACGTTTTCTACGTTTAGGAGAGGGAGATCGTTTCTAAAGTTAAGCTACCCTCCGATGCTTTGTAACAGTCTGACGGTTCAAACATGTTTTGATTCTTACGGCAATTATTTAATGAATCGTATAGTCTTAGAATGTGTCTTAAAATTTTGGAGAATCGAGTCCAAGTTCTTTCCAACCTTAAACTTTCTGTGGTCTTCTGATAAGTTCTCCACTTGTTTATAATTTGTCCACCCTGACCAAATGATTGGAGCTAAATGTTCATCCTTTCCATTTGAAATGTATAGTGCTAATGTCCTTGTTACCTTTTAGATGAGATGCTGAAACCTTATAAAGTTAAGACCTCCCATGCGACAACAAAGAATGTGGCTACAGAATTACTGATATAAAGATATCAACTACATCAGTCAATTATTGTTAACACGGTCAATACAAAATTATCTCCTAAATGTTTCAGACTTTGAATTCAGCTTCCAGACATTGCTGTCTTAGACCACAAAATTTATCTTCATCTGTTGACTACAGCTGGAGACTTTCTTTCCTCCTGCTGTGTCTTTCAGTCACATAATACCAGTTCTTTTTCTATTGTATTCATTCAGCACGAGATACTGAACAGTACCAAAATATATTATATAATGGCAGTCACATTATGATATCTTTAATTATGATTATTTAGTTGATGGATTAATTTGATTTTCCGGTCCTTTTTCTTTTGAGTTAATATCTTGGGATGCCTCCTGCCATAGTCATCCCTGTTCGATGTGCTGTTGGGATGGGTGTTGCACAGCCTTTCTATGTCATTGAACCAGATCCAATCGTTTGTTTCCATTTCAGAAAGGGATATCAGGACAGGAGGTCGTAGTTCATGGAAGACAAGAAAAGGAAGAAAGACGACAAAAGGAAAAGGGAAACCTCTCAGAAGGTATGCTCGAAAAATAAGAAATATAATATTACTGGGCCAGGCTAGTTTAGTGTTGAGGGTGTCGGACTTGAAGACGATGCTCTTGAACAGTCTATCTCAAGGCACTGCAAGTCACTAAGTAGTAGCATATTGCCATATTTAATCTTTAACAACTGCATGTAATATCATATGACGATGTAGCCCAGCTAATCAAAAGCAAAATGTTTTCCTCCTGCTCAGAAGTAAATACAGAGTATAATCTCTGTTATGATCAGCATACTTTCTTTTATGTCATTAATGAAGCCAATCTTTCTCACGGTCTTACTTGGAGACCCTTGTGTTTTACTTTTAACTGTCTCATTCTTGAATTACTCCCTATTGGCACTAGCAACATATAGTTCTCCCTTCTATATGCAGAACAATGTAGACATGAAAATATTATTTAAATATTATTATTATTTATGTGTGAATCTACCGTTTTTTAAAGGCGCTTGTTTTTTTGTGTTTCACAGGTTGCAGAGCAAAAAAACAAAGGTAAGAACATGTCGACATGTTTAGCATAAGTGCATGTGGTGTCCGGATGGGCTCGTCGGTCACTATCTTGGCATGCTATTGACAATCGATTGGTTTTAGCTCTTGAACCAGTGGTCAAAGCTAGTCAACTTCCTTCCTCATGAAGGAACAAGTACTGCACAGACGGATGTGCAAGGATTCAAAGCATGGCATACAGTAGGGATAACTAGCAGGGTTTTCTGCCCTCTAGTGGTCAGAATTTGTTTAATGCCTCATTTATCTCGATTCATCACATCCTAATGCAGTATCAGCTTAGTCATGCAATATTTCTTTCTTACTATGGTTTTTGGACACATCCTGTACTAGTTGAACTAGGACTCAAACATTCAGAATCTAAAAGTGAACAGACAAGAGTAACTTCTCCCCCCAGATGTCAACGACTCCCCTGTGCTTCCCCGCAGTGTCAGACGTGAACAAGCCGGCGTCGTCGCAGCCTCCGGCCGCCCCGAGCAGCTCTGCCTCCCCCAGCCCTGGATCCACCCCCTCGGCCTCGCCCTCCCCAGCTGCCCCGAGTCCTGGCAGCGCCACCGCCCCGGCCCAGGCCGCCAACAATGCCAAGCGCCCGGTGGTGGCCAACGGACAGCCCCCCTCCTCTGCCGGTGCCCCTGGGCCCCCTGGGAACGCCGGGGCCGCAGCCCCGCAGCAGCAGCAGCGCTACATGCCGCGAGAGGTGCCACCTAGATTCCGCTGCCAACAGGACCACAAAGTGCTACTGAAGAGGGGCCAGCCGCCACTGTCCTCCATGCTGCTGGGGGGAGGAGGAGGTGGAGGAGGAGGAGGAGGAGGAGGAGGAGGAGGAGGAGGAGGTGGTGGTGTGGGAGTTGGTGGTGGTGAAGGCCCCAATGCAAACATGGCTGCTGCTTCAGGTGTGTGTCCGTGAAGGTTGTTCCGCAGCATTGCATGTGTATAATGTAGTCTGTAAAACATAATATTGTATAGGTGGGCGTGATTGTGTTTTTAAACCAGATCTTTATTCTTACAAGTTGGACTTTGTGGTTTTGTTTGTAGATTCCAGTGCAGCTGCAGTGTCTCTGTCCCTCAACTCATCAGTCGCTGCTTCAACTACTACTTCTAATTATGCAAATTCTATGTGGGGGACAGGCTCTGGAAGCCAGACCTCCGCTCAGGGCAGGGTGATTGTGGACGGGAACAACCTGGAAGAGTGGCCCAGCATCGCCAGCGGTGACGGCGGTGGCGGCGGCGGCGGGGGATCCTCGGCCGGCCTGTCTGTCGGCGGCGGCGGCGGCGGCGGCAACAACAACAACAACAACGGAATGCTTGTGAAAAGCAGCATCAGTGCCTCTGGTAGCCAGCCCCCACCCAGCTCCTCGTTCCCTTTGCCCAATGAATGTATGCAGTCGTCCGGCGGTGTGGCGTGGGGGTCGGCTGCCCCCCAGGGTCCGCTGGGAGGAGGTGCTCCGGTGGCGGCTGGGGGGCCTCTGCTGCAACCGCCTTCCTCTCTTTCCAAAGCCCCCGCTGCACCAGGGAGCCATGACGCCGCCGGCCCCCTAGAGGGCAGCAGTGGGATTCCAGGTGCCAACTTCAACCCAAATGCCAACCCTTCGGCCTGGCCTGCCTTGGTGCAGCAGGACGGCACCCCCGCCGCGGGGGAAGGGGGGCAGTCTTCCCTCAATCACCCAGGTCCCAGTGGGTCTCTGTCTGCCAACAGCACCGCCCCCCTCGGCCCCGGGCTGGGGCCGGGCGGCGTGGTCGGGGTGCTGGGGGGTCACCCACCTTTATCTGTGAATCAATCAAACGCCCATCAGCACCAACTTCACCAAATGCAATCCAGAGACAGAGAGACGGGCGGGGGGGGGAAGTGGGAGGGTGGATCAGTAGGACCAAAAATGGCCGCCGGGGAGCGGGCGGGCGGTGTGGACTGTGAGGCGGGCGGGGCGGGGCTCGGCGGCAGGGGAGACCCCGGCCTCGCCTCCTCGTGGAGGGGCCAGCCTCCTTACCCCGCCGCCGTCTCCAAAACGGGTGCCTCAAGGACTGACGAGTGGGAGGGCGGCGGCGGCGGCGGCGGCGGAGGAGGAGGAGGAGGAGGAGGAGGAGGAGGGGCCTTCGGGGCCGCCGACGGGGACAACGGCACCTCGGGGTGGGGGTTCCAGGGTTCCGCGAGCGGGGCCGGCGCGTGGGGCGCGGCCGGCAGCGGGGGGGAGAGCAGCAGCAGCAGCAGCAGCGTGCAAGCCTCTGCGGCATCTCAGGGAGGGTGGGGCTCGAGTGGCGCCGCGGCCGGAGAGAGGGCGGTGGCGGCGGGCGGCGACTGGAGTGGCGGCGGCGGCGGCTCTGCTGCTGTGGTCGGAGCCAATCCAGGAGGGGAGGGGCAGGGCGGAGCCTGCGGCAGTAATGGCAGCAGTAGCGGGAGCAGCGCCGGAGGGGCCCCGCCCCCCACCTCGGCCTGCTCCCCCACGGCGCCCGCCATGAGCAGAGCTTGGGACAATCAGAGGGGGGAGGCCGGCGAGACCGGGGACTGGGGAGGGGGCCAGGGGGGGCGGGGGGGGTCCTCGTCGAGTGGCGGGAATTCCAGGAGCGGGAGTGGACCTCACGGCGGCCACTCGCGGGCCCACCGCCCGGCACCAAACGCTGAGGCTGCCTTACAGAACCTGCTCAGCCGCTCGGACCTGGACCCCCGGGTGCTGTCCAACACGGGCTGGGGCCAGACGCAGATCCGGCAGAACACGTCCTGGGACCTCGACGCGGAGGGGAAACGTGTTGCGGCAGGAGGAGCAGCAGCAGCAGGAGGAGGAGGGGGGGGAGGAGGGGGAGGGGGAGGGGGCAGCAGAAGCGGCTCCTCGTCCTCGTCGTCATCCAAACACCAACAATCCAGTATAAGTTCTTCGTCTTCTTCTCAGTATTCTGCTGGGCCGGGGGCTGTGGCCGCGGACTCGATGGGCCCCGGGGTCAACCCGTCTGCGGGCTCCTCGGGGGAGGGCTGGGAGAGCAGCAACAGTAGCAGTAGCGGAGCCTCGGCGTCCGGGAGGGGGCAACCGCCCCCCCCAGGCCCACACATGAGGAATCCCGGCGTCTCACAATCTAGCGCCATGAGCGCGCCCATGGGAGCGGGGGGGATGGGGAGCATGCATAGCCAGCAGGGGAAGCCCACAGGCTGGGGGGGTGGTGGTGGTGGGAGAGGCATGGGGGCCGGGGAAGGCCAAGGAGCCAAAGGTTGGGGAAATGAGGAGTGGAGAGGCAATAGAGGAGGAGGAGGAGGAGGAGGTGGTGGTTGGGGTGATCAGGGTCAACAGGGTACCCCAGCCAGTGGAGGCTGGGGTGAGAGCCAGGAGGAGAAAGGCGGAGGCTGGAGGGAGATGGGTAGAGACGGAGAAGGAGGAAGAGGCGGTGGCGGAGGTGGTGGCGGTGGGTGGGGTTCAGGGCAGAGGGGTGGGGGTGGTGGAGGAGGTGAGGAATGGGGAGAGCCCAAATCTAACAGTGGCGGTGGAGGTGGCGGCGGATGGGGGGAGGAAAGGAAGGACATTGGAGGAGGCGGCACTGGAGGAGGAGGCACTGGAGGAGGAGGAGGGGGAGGAGGGGGTGGAGGAGGGCGAGTATCAGGATCAGGCGGGGATTCAGATGTAGGAACATGGGGGAGCTGGGACGAGGCTGGCCCCCGTAGAACCTGGGGGGGGGGTGGTGGAGGTGGAGGAGACGCGGGGCCCAACAAGCCCCACCAAAGCTGGAGTGGAGGGAACGTGGGAGGAAACAAAATGCACCAGATGCCAAACAGCCAGTCGGGCGCCATCAAGGGCCCGGCGGCACCACTGCAACAGCAACAATCACAGCCGCGCAATCAGCAGCAGCAGCAGCAGCAGCAGCCGCCGCCGCCGCAGCACGCTCTGGACCAGGGGGCTATGCAAGGAGGCTGGGGGCGACAGCCTGCCTCCCAAGCCCAGAATCAGAACCAAAGCTCAGGCTGGACCTCGGGGCCCATGCCCAGTGGCCCCGCTGGAGGTGGAGGAGGAGGAGGAGGAGGAGGAGTTGGTGGAGGCTCGGAGCCCAGTGGCTGGGAGGAGCCTTCGCCGCAGTCCATCAGCAGGAAGAACGAGATTGACGACGGCACGTCAGCGTGGGGAGATCCGACCAATTACAATTACAAGCCGGTCAACCTGTGGGATAAGAACAGTGCACCTGCGGGCCAACCGCCGCCACCGGCGGCACACGGCACGGGGCCTGGCCCAGCTCAGGCCCAGCAGCAGCAACAACTTCAACAGCAGCAGCTGCAGCAGCAGCAGCAGCAGCAGCAGCAGCAGCAGCAGCAGCAACAACAACAACAACATCAACAGCAGCAGCCACCGCAGCAGGGACCTCCAGTACAGCAGCAGCCCGCTAGACAAGCTGCAGCGCCGGCTGGGAATAGGGACATGAACCCTGGTCACGGGTCCGGGAAAGTTACGAATATCGGTAAGAGCTTTGTTTAAATTTTGTGTTTTAATTTGAATTGAAGTTAATGTTCTGTCTGCCATACCAATAGCATTTCCAAAAACGGCCCTACCTATTATTCCTGCTGAATTTACAACTTGTAAAATTCATATTCCAACATAATGGCAAACGTTTGCATCATTATCATTGTCAAGTTAAGTAAGGAGATTAGGCCAGGAAAACGAGACGACCACACCATTCCAACGCGTTGGCCTTCCTCCCAGGTCCGTCCGGCTGGGGAAGCACGTCACCCAACAGCCCCCCTGTGGACAACGGTACGGCCGCCTGGGGGAAGACCACAGAGGCCCCGGCTACCTGGGGTGACCCTGGGGAGACGGCAGCCAAGACTTCGGGCTGGGGGAACCCCTCTGCCAACCCCGTCAAACCTGGTGAGGGAGCACTGGAGCCTGGCTCGTCCGTGCTGCGGGGGTTTCGTGCAGCTGTGTTTTGGGAAACGGCTCTCTTTATATGCTCAAAGGACACTTGGCTGATGGTCGTGGTATCTAGTTCAGGAACTCTACTAAGTGATTCTGGTTTTAAATCGTAACATTAGTGAATCTGCAGACCGCTCGGTAGTATATCTAGCCCTCTTGCATAAACACCAGCATTTCCCACTGACTCACTCTTCCCCCCCCCCCCCCCCTCTGTCTCTCACTCTCTCTGTCGTCCTTTCTCCCTCTCTCTGCAGGTGTAAAGTCTATGCAAGATGGATGGGGGGAAGGAGAGAGCTCTGTGGCGGCCACCAGGCACTCCAGTTGGGAGGATGAGGAAGATGGTGGACGTGGCGGCGGGGGCGGCGGCGGCGGTGGTGGAGGAGGAGGAGGAGGAGGAGGAGGAGGAGGAGGAGGAGGAGGGGGGGGGTGGGGGGGGTATGTGGGACAACACCGGCTCCCAGGGAAGCGGCTCCTCCTGGGGCCAGGGAAGCAACGGTGGCTGGGGCCAGGGTCACGCCCCCAAGAAACCCAGCAACAAGGTGGGGTATTCTTTGGGACGCATGGGGAACGCCTGTGGCGCTTTGGGGCTGCTTGTTGTCGTTTGGCCTGCCGTGACCTTGACCACATGGACTCGATATATGGGGCGGTTTAAAACGTTGTTTTTTGGTACTTTGTACGGTTGTGTGAGATACATTTGAGTGCTCATATGTTCTCCCTACCGACCCTCAGGGGCCAATGAAGGGGCCAGGCGACTCCTGGATGAACCCCATCAACAGACAGTTCTCCAACATGGGGTTGCTGGTAAGATTCCCCTATCCCTCAGGCGCACTGATTCGCTGATGAAGTTACAATGAACCCAAAATCACCCTCCCTTGGGAAATTATGTTTCATGAAATTGAATTAAGGGAGTATCCATTCCAAAATGTAAGGTATTCATTGGATGGATGCTGAGGCTGAACAGCACTAAATTTCATTAAATTCAGATTTCCAACCAATCACATGGTGTATACATAAGAATTATGTACCACGGATCTCGTCTAATTAAGCATTGCCACATCAAAACTATTTAACCAAATGAACAGATAGATTTTCGGGTAGCAATGCGTCGGCGTAGAGTAACATTAAAGCCCATTGGATTTGTGTGGCGGGTATCCTTCCCTAGTTTGGAGAATCCTCCGCTCACTCAGCGGCCCGTGCTTCGTACTGACCCTCCCTCTGCCCTCCCTCACAGGGGGAGGACCCCAGCGGCCGCAACATGGACCTCGCCCCCGGGCCCGGCCCGGACAAGAAGATGGAGGCGGAGAAGCGGGCCATGGGCATGAGCGACTACAACGGGGACATGCGGAAAGGCGGGCGCGGAGGGCCCATATCCTACCGGTCGCCCGGCCCCAAGGACGTGGGGCCCTCAGATCCCGGATCCTACTACGACAAGGTAGGCCGTCTCTGGGAGAGCTGCTCCACGTCCCTGTCTCCCCTCTTGTCTCTTCTTGTCTGTTTGGTTCACTTAACTCTTGTTGTCTTGTATGTGCTCTCCTTTCTCATCTCCATATCTGTACCCTCTCCCTCCCTCCCTCTCTTGTCCTTAACTCCTCCTCCCTTTCCTGCCCATTCTCTTCCTTCTTTCACCCAAACCCACGCCCCCACCCATCACTCAAATTGGGCCGCTCCCATTGGCTTGTCTCTGACCAATCAGGACGGTTACCTTGGGGACGAGGGTCATGGCTCTCTATACTCTCCGCCCACTGTCTTCAAGTCCCACCCCCTCTACAACCACACTATCCCCCTTAGACAAGTAAGATCCCAGTTTGTCTTGTTTTGTGTGTCGGGCATCACCGTTGTCAATGTGGCGCCGTCGCCGCTCGCATTAGCGGCCGTAGCTTTCCTTTCAATCATAATGTAATCCTGCCAAACCAGCCCTGCATAGTTTCGTTGTGTGTTTGTGTTCGGGCTTCAATCTCCTTGATTACATTTCTTGCATGTTTCTGCGTTCCGATCTCAGGGCAGTCACAACATGTTTGGCCTTGCCGGAGGGGGCGTGGCCCAGTCCAGGCACCAACCCAGCGTGCCGCCCATTAACCCTTCCCCAGGGATACGAGCGCAAGTGCCTCATCAGTTCCTGTCACCACAGGTTTCTGCCCCTTTATCACTGCTGTGTTGCTTGTCTTGCACACTTGGCTGCACATATTTCCTATACAAATACTCAGAATGCTATTGAATGTGTGTGCCCCAACTGAGTCCAAGGGAGGAAACTTAGCGGAAGATATTGTCACATAAATGGCCTGCATAGCCAGGACATTGTTGTAAGATAGACTCCAGCAGCTGTTTGCACCAGCAGAACGCAAGGTCCCACTTAGGCTAAGGTGAACGTAAATTGAAAAATTACACACAGTTGCACCAAGCAGATAGTTTTGACGTTACACTAAGTTATAACCTGTTTTTACACCTCCCCTCTAGCTAGTTAAAGTTCCATTCTAACGATAAAGACCGGTAAATACGTTAAAATATTTAAATACAAAAGATGGCTATTCGTTTTGAGCAATGGGAAGAGGAGTTTCAACGCGGTTTGCGTCGTGAACGGATTGTCTGTGACCGTATCGATTAGGGATGGGCATTTGAAGAAATTTTCTTGATCGAGCATCGCTAGAGTTATCGATCAATTATCGATTAATCATTAACTTTTTTCTATGTTTTTTTTCTAATGTTTTTATCAATAAAATCTTTATTCCAACAATAATGAATGGGCCAAAATTAATACAATACAGTTAACTTGAAGACCTACAACTGTTTAACAGTTTTAAAATAATAAATACAGGCATTATAGGTTATAGGCCTATGCGGCGCTCGTAAAGTCCGAACAATGCGCCTACAGGCGCTCTTAAAGGTTTGGAAACGATTCAACAAGACTAAATCTGTAGCCTATTCCAATTACAATAAGTAGCGAATTTATCGGACAACAATAATCAAACAAAGGCAGTAGGCTAAAAGTGGGCATTAAACTGTATAACTGTTATGAAAAAAAAGGGGGGGGAAAGGCCGACATATAATGCCTGCAGCCGGCGCGCGGAAAAGGCTCGCAACAAAAAGATGAGCCACCCATTTACAAACAATTGCATGAACTAGTCTATCTAAAAGCAATACCTTATTGAACATATATAAGGCTGGACTTGTTGCTAAAATATCACAGTTTTGGCAAAATGTAACGACTCCAAGAGGCACCAAGCGGAGCGAGAGTCAACACATTAAGAAAGAAAAGAGCGACTCACATACGGTGGTGACTGTCGTCCATAGCATACAGTAACTCCAGCCTACATATTTTTGTTTAGGAATATAAGCATGTTAACATGCTCGGGGGTCAGACGCGAACGCAGCCTTGTAACTGTCAGTCCAGCAGCAGAAAACACCCGCTCTGACGGGACCGAAGTTGCGGGGATGCAGAGGTATTGTCGCGCTAACTTTGACAGCCTGGGGAACCTTCTTCCATTCACTTTCCACCAGTCGGCAGGGTTATATTCAATTAAATGCTTCAAGACTCACAGTATGCAACACAACGTCCTTTTAATCGATAACAATATAAATTGATCGACGCATTTCTTAACGATCAATTATCGAGCATCGATTAATTATGCCCATCCCTAGTATCGATCCATTTCATCATCGTGAGGATGTAGATTTATGTGCGCGATTTCGGTTTTGCTGGGCGGAATTATCTAGGATAACCGGCCTTCTTGACAACGACCTGCAGCACAACACAAACCGAAATTCGGCTCCAAGTCCAGCAATGTAAGTGTGTTTGGCCCTGAGATATTTTGCCACTGGGTCTTTTCAAAACCTAGTTGGTGACTCGGTCCATGTGCACAAGTCTACTGTCTGCAGAGCGGTTCGAGCTGTGGCACGCATGTAAACGCACTACAGTGCGTTTACATGGGCCAGCTAGATCGGATTAAGCCTCATCCCGTTTTTGCTACTCGAAAGGGCCGTGTCAATTATCCGAACGTACATGGCCTTTAAGAGATCGGATAATGGCCGGAGCATGGCTGAATCCGCTAACCCAGGTGGCGCTGTAGCCCTTTCAACAAGTGCTTATGGAGCCACTTCAGTTGACCTCTACGTCACGGCAACAACAAACGCAGGCTGCGTTCGAAGAGATGTTTTTAGTAGACGGCTGTCGGTTCACTTCGGGTCCATGTCATTTCTCAGACGCTCCTTTGTTCCGACCTCCTCCCGCTGCTCCGCCGCCGGAGGAGTCCGCATACGACCGAGAGGTCGGAACAAAGGAGCGTCTGAGAAATGACATGGGCCCGAAGTGGACTGAGCGCTGTCCCGCATACGGCAACAATCCCTTTCTCCTCCATGTAGCGTTTCAATCTTGACTTGAGTCAAAGCCAAAATTCTTGTTCTTATCCAATCTCGCTTGTCCGTTCATGTACCGATTTCTGTCCGAAGTAGATCGGGTAAAGGTGTTTACATGCATTCTAAAATTCTGGTTGAGGTCTTATTCGTTTCTTCATCCTATAATGAGTCTGCATGTAAACGCACTATGCAGATATCTGAACACATACGTTCGCTTCCCTGTACAGCCTGCGGAACTAAATCTTGTCCGTCAACAATTGTATCAGATCGTTGGTTTCCCAAATGTGACAGGCTGTGCAATTTTGCAGAAGTTGGCAGTTAATTCCGTTAATGCCATCTTCACGTGTCTTACCTCCTTGACAGATGAAATAAAAAACAACTCCAGCCCACGTACAAACCAATATTCTAGAGCTATTCCATACAATGCATAGCCAGGTAGAGGCTAACTCAGACAAAAACTCACGACACTCACACAACGAATAGCATACAAAGCAGCAATGAGCTGCAATTTATTATAAAATCTGCCATCAAACTGCTTAACTTCACACCAGTACCGCCCAACTCAAATTTTAGAGAATAAATGACTGTCAAACTTTTTTGTTTGTCCTCTCATTTGGGTGCTAACGCATCCTCACTCGGATAAGGTGGAAACTTGCCGGTACTTCCTGTTTACCATGTTGGCTGTCGATGATGGGCTTGAAATTATCTAAACGTCATTAAATGTGACACTGGTACAATTTACGCACTACTAATAACGTTAAAACTTAAGTTATGAAAATTTCGAATACCTTTTTAGTTTGATACTAGCTACGTCGCGCGAAGGGTTAAGGCGATCTTTGCACCCGAACGTCTTATTGGCTTTAAGTTCTGCTGGTGCAACGGACTGCAGGTGTTGTGCACGCTCAGATGCGGTCACACACAGCACAGTCAAGATGACTGGGAACCACCATTAATACCGCTGGTATCACTGGGAGTCAAACAACTGCTACTTGGGGCTGTATTGGGGATCATGAAGTTTTGGACACTCACAACCGGTGATCATATGTTCACGCGCTAATGTGTGTGTGTATGTGTGTGTGTGTGTGTGTGTGTGTGTGTGTGTGTGTGTGTGTGTGTGTGTGTCCATCCAGGTGCCAGGCTCTATGCTGAAGCAAATGCCGCCTCCCAGCGGGGTTGTAGGAGGTGTGTCGGGGGTCGGGGGAGGCGTGTTCCCCCCTCAGCTGTCCCCCCAGCAGATTGCCATGCTCAGCAGCATCTACCCCCCCCACATCCAGTTCCAGCTGGTGAGAGCCCCACCCGGTGCCGGCATAATGGGCGATACGTTGCAGTGCTTAAAGAAAAATCAGATAACGCTTTGATAATATAAAGTTAGTTTATTTTAGACTGCCATTGACGTGAGTAGATTATGTGTCATTATTCAGTCAATTTGTATTCCTGTTTGACGAACATTTACAAATTGGTTGTCTCAGAGTTTGTGGAATGTGCAACGTAAAAGGAAAGCCAAGCGTTCATTTTTTGGATTATTTTCATATAGATGGTCGAAGCGGAAGTCAAAGCAGTTACATCGCCACCATGTGTATTTCCGACCACTTCCTTTCACACACTATTTTTTTTCCTTCCCTCTCTACGTCTCGTCATTTTTCTCCTTTTCATTTTATTTTGGCCCCCTTCCGTTGTCTGGGTCTCCCTTGTGTCCTTCCTTCCTTCTTTGCATCCTTTCCTTAAGGCCTACCAGCTCCTTCTCCAGCAGCAGCAGCAGCAGCAGCAACAGCAGCAGCAGCAGCAGCAGCAGCAGCAGCAGACACCCCAGCAGCAGCTGCTCCAGAACCAGAGGAAGTTCCCCCAGAACGTCCGCCAGCAGGCCGACCCACAGCAGGTCCGTTGTGCATCCCGGGCGGAAAATTTAGGCTTACATTTTCCTTCTTTTTTAAGAACATAACGATGTGTTTTATCGGTGTTTTAACCTGACTTGTTGTTGTGTTTTCCCCGTCCAGCTGGCCAGGATCATGGCCGTGCTCCGTCAGCAGCAGCAGCAGCAACAAGTCGGGGTTCTTGGGGGCGGCTCCAAGCTGTCCCCCTCCCACCTCGGCGTGGGAGTGGGCGGCCCTAAGCTCCCTGGCGTGGAGTCTCTGGGCCACGGCGGGCTGGGTGGCTCGGTGGCCGACATGCACCCCAAGACCCACGGGGGCTACTCTGGTGAGTGGCGGGCCGCCCCGCAGGCGCACGCAGAAATAAGGCCTTGCAACGCTGTGTGTATATCATTCATTTCCATAGTAATGTAGTCGCGCTTTCGTCCAAAGCGCCCAGACAGTGAAGTGAGATTCAAAGCATTGAGGAGCAGGTAGAGGATAGGCGTCTCTCTCAATGGACGCTGGGGAGCCAGGCTAGAACCTTATCACTTTTGACAGGCGACAGGTGACCACAACACTACCCCTAATACCAGGCTTGGCAGAATCTGATTCAGCTGACATGATTTCCATTGACATAACGGCTCCCCTCTCTTCTGCCCACCGCCTCTCTCTACCCGCGGACAGGGTTTGGCTCTGGGGTCAACCTGTCTGGCCTGGACATCGGGGGCTCTGGGATGGGCGGCCACGGGGGGATGAAGGACATGGGGGGCCAGCAGTCTCGCTTCAAGTGGATGATGGAGGGCCACTCGCCGCCCGACTCGGTCACTCCCGAGAGCATGCTCCACAAAAATGGTAGGTTACCAGTCCCTCCAGAAAAACGTGGCATTTCTTTGTGATTGTTGCGGCCAAAAATCCTTGCTTATGCGGCACGTTTTCTTAAAAAATGCGATGAAATATGCGGCATATTTATGCAATTTTATGCGATGAAATTGCGGGGACTTGCGGAAAAATGCAGCTTTCCGATGACATTCACGTCGCGTACTTCATAACGTTCCCATGGCAACAGGGGATATGGCTGCTCTTGTGTGAAGTAAACGCAACACTTTCTGCTAAGATAGAGTACACTATTTACAGCCAGTTAGAGTAAAGAGAACCCTCTTCTTGAGTTTCTTTAATTCTGAGCGTCCCCCGCCTTCTGACCTGGAGGAGCTCAATCTTACACATTGCACCTTTTAACTCTGTCTGCGTCTCCCAGGTCCTGTTACCCCTATGAAGATGCCCGGGGGCTCCCCTTACTCCCAGTACGACATGGGCGGAGACCCCCTAGGGGACAACTGGCATCGTACCCCTGGCAACAAGATGGCATCCAAGCCTGCCTCCACCACCAGCTGGCCTCCAGGTAAAGGCCTCAGGGCCCTGTGGCGCCGCCCACGATTGGTCGTTTTGTTAACTCCCAGGATTTAGGCGTGCATGTGTGACCACCGTCAGCCAATCGCATCTCTCATCCCCCTGCAGAGTTCCAGCCCGGCGTACCCTGGAAGGGAATCGACCGGGTTGACCCCGAGTCTGACCCCTACATGACCCCGGGGAGCATGATGGGCAACGCCAGCTCCCCGAACCTCAACGACTCGGACCACCAGTTGCTACAAGATAATGCAGGTGAGTGCCCCAGATGGACCTCCCCCGGTGGGGTGACTGGGGCTCAACCACGTGGTCGTCTATTTTGAAAGCGGCCTTTGCCTTCTGATCTTTGATCTGTCCTCAAGACTTTCCATTAGCTCTGCATGGGATTATTTTCCCGCCATTATTAGTCTATCTATTATTGGGTTTGAATTGAATCACTGCAAAGCAAATCGGCACAAATTTGAAACAAATACAGGTGCAAAAATGGGAGGCATAGAAATTGTGCTCGAGGGGAAAATATAATTGAGTTGGTAGTGGTTACATCATATTTGTGGTGATTTGTTGATGTTGGCCTAACTTGGATGATTTTGTGTTGTACAGATTCTACCCCTTCCCTGAACACCTTGCTGCCTTCACCTGGTGCCTGGCCTTACAGTGCCTCAGACAGCCCCCTCAACAACGCACATAATTCAGGTAACTCACACACCACTCAACTGTGGGCCTGGGAGTAGGGTATCACTCGGTGCATGAAATGGTAAAAGCTAAACTTTCATTTGGTGTTATCTTAAAGCCTGTGTTTCGTACAATTTGCAAGAAATTTCTATCTAGCTCCAGTAATGCTGAAAAAACAAAAACGCCTCATTCCCTCTCCCGACTCTCTCCAAACCCCGCCTCTCATTCTCTCTCCAAGCAGGGGCGGGGTTTTGGCTTAAGGAACATGACATGGTATTTCTCTACACTGCTGCAGCGGAACAATTAACCTAGTTCCCTGTAGCCTTAAGGTTACGGTCGATAAATACGGACAGACTGAATCCTGTATGTTGAAAAACACTGGCAGTGCACGCTACAAAGACGGTCTGTGTAGCTGGTGAAAACCCCCACTCTGCCTGCGTGACTACGTGTGTGTAGTCCGTGTTCCAGCCCGTGTTTCAGCCGTTTGTTGTTTACATGACGGAATGTGTTTTACACAACATGCATATTTAAGGCAAGATATATATAAAAAAAATGTTGCCTCAACTTTGATAAATTCCCCTTTTCAGTAAAGTACACAGATTACAAGGCCAGCTGGCCCCCAGAGCCCATTGGACACAACAAACCCTGGAAAGCTGGGAGCCGCAGCAGCCAGCTCAACCAGAACCAGCTGTCCCGCCCACCGCCTGGCCTAGCCAGTCAGAAGCAGCCGATGCCTTCGCCCTGGTCTGGGGGAGCCCCGCGGTTGTCTGCCAGGGGTTGGAGCTCGGGCAGCAGCGGTAAGTCCTCCACACTCTTCCCCCACGTGTACCAAGAGACTAAAGCTCGTCAGGTTTCCAACTGTACGCTAAAGAGCCAGGCTTGGCCGGCTTACCTAGCCTGGATGCAACACAGAGAGAAATTAAAAAGGTCTTTCTCTACATTTGTTTGATTTACTTTTAATTTCCCTCGCCTCTGACCTTTCCTTTCCTTTCCTCTCCCCTCCTCAGCGTCCACATGGAGTGATGGCAGTGCACGAGGAAGCTGCTGGTTGGTGCTCAGTAATCTCACGCCACAGGTACACGCACACACACAAACGCACACACCGTCCGCTTACACAATAACATGGGTCAACTGGAAAAGTATTTCAGAAGTTTGAGTGGGCCACTTTAAGAGTCCCGGTAAGGACATGCATTCAGGCGCCACGGTCTTGATTGTTTTTTGTTTGTGTTCCATCTCGTCCCTCCAGATCGACGGCTCCACCCTGAGGACCATCTGCATGCAGCACGGCCCCCTGCTGACCTTTCACCTGGGCTTGACCCACGGCACGGCCCTGATCCGCTACAGCTCCAAACAGGAAGCGGCCAAGGCCCAGAGCGCGCTCCACATGTGAGTCACGGCGACGCCCCCTCACTCCTGACACAAAGTCTCATCAAGATGAGAAGCTTTGACACAAGAGCGGCCTTTATACATGAACAAAATACAAGCTAAATCCTCAGACAAACGCCGCTATATTAAAGACAGTGCAAACGCATGCTTGACAAATGCATACGGACCTCGTGTTTTTGGTCTTTCGATGGAAAGCAGCCCCTGAGCGATGTGTCCCTCCCTAGGTGTGTCCTGGGCAACACCACCATCCTGGCGGAGTTTGTGAGCGAGGAGGAGGTGGCCCGCTACATTGCACATTCCCAGGCAGGAGGAGGAGGAGGAGGCGGCAGCGGGGGGGGAGGAGCGGTCGGCTCCTCTGGCTCGGGCCCCATCGGGTCTTCCTCCATGGGGGGCAGCAGTAACGGCGAGAGAGGCGGAGGATTAGAAGGAGGATCTGCCCTGGGCGGAGGCTCGGGAGGCGGGAACGGAGGCCCCGGGGCCCCTGGCTCCGGGTGGCAGAGCCTCGACGGTACAGGCAGCTCACAAGACCCACCGGCCCCCCAGGGGCCCGGCCTGGGCATGTTCGCGCCCTGGAGCACCAACGGGACGGTGGTGGGCGGCGGCGGTGGCGGTGGCATGGAGAGCGGGCGGCAGGGTCTCTGGGGGGGCATGGGTGGGTCGGGGTACTCCAGTGGCAGCCTGTGGGCCTCCCCGGCCATGGACGACCGGCACCAGATGGGGAGCCCGGCCGCACTGCTGCCAGGGGACCTGCTAGGGGGAGGCGGTGACTGATACACTCACACACGTATACACAAACATGCGTACACACAGATTCAACCCTTGGTGTAACTTAAAGGTTTGTGAATTTGTAATTTATTCACATGAATGGATAACATTGAATTCCAACTACACTGGCCACTGATGTGCAGATACACTGTCTCTATCGCACACAAAAACAAACACACACATACACACACACACACACTTATGTACACACACAAACGTTTATGCACAAGTTAATTTCCACATACATCTACCCGCTTTACCTTTAAAATGAAGACGTCAAACTATCAAAACTTGAAGCTGAAAATGGTATATATATCTATATTAAAAAAAAGGTCCTTCCATACGGGCGGGAGAGAGACGACTGGATAGCGCTTCTCTCCTACATGCCGCTGCCGCCATCTCCATCCAGAGAGAGAGAGAGAGAGAGAGAGAGAGCCCACCACTCAGGCATGTGCTCCACGGAACGACTCCAGCCACGAGTCGCCTGTGAACAAGTTCAGCTCGAGCTGTTTTTAGTGTGCCACAAAATGTTTTGTATTACTATTTAATGGTTGAATCTCCACGACAACAGGAAAAAAAAAAAAATGATTACACAACTTGCGGACTGAGCCTTCGTAGATCTGGGTTTTTGGCGTGCCTGCGAGTTTTCTTCCCTAGCCCCTGCCCCGCCCCGCCCCGCCCCCGCCCCGCCCCGCATCCCTACCCCTGAGTTTTTAAGCCTGAGAGCTAGAAAGAAAAAGGAATAAAAAGGAGGTAGGGGTGGGGACCAGAGTTTGGGGGTGGTGGGCGGGGTCTCATAGGAACATCAGCAGTACGCGACAGTGGCTGCGGCTTCCCCCACCCCCATCCCCCTTAACCAATGCTGCAGCAGCATTTATGCTAGGTACACACATACACACATCTACCTTGGTTGAGATGGATGGCATCGCCATGGCACCCAGGGTGCAAAAACAAACAAAAAAAACATTAGCCAAACTTGCACTGTTGATGGCTCTGGGTACCGCGGGGACCCGTCGTGTGGAACTCCTTCCATTTGTTGTTGTTTGGTGTTACTTTTGTTGTTTTAAATGGACCCAGAACTACACACAGCGACATCGCTACTACTCAGACCTTTCCAGTGGGAGGTGATTTAAAATCAACAGAGGCCTTGGTCAATGTCCCGGAACCCTTCCAACCCTAGTACCCGCATCCCCCCCCCCCTCCCCGACTATGAGATGAACCGTGTCAGGTCATTTGCATTCTCACCAGTAACACTGCTCTTAAAAAAAAACAAAAAAAGAAAAAAAAAAAAAAAGTTGGCAAGCTTAATTTTTATTTCCTGCTAAGCGTGTTGTCCATTTGTTTATCGTTTTAAGACGTAAAATAACATTGTGGAATCCGACCCCCCCCCCCTCCTCCCACACCCCTTACCTATCCCCCACTTTTTCTTTGTCCCCCCCCCCCCCCCTCTTAAAACACTGACCTCATAGGGTTACGTCGCCACCTAGTCTGTCACGTGAAGCGCCGTAACATTGGCACTACTTCATGTCACTTAATTTGTTCTGTTTTTTAGCAGTTTATTTTTTGTTTTTTGTCAAGGTTATGTTCTGTTTTCTTTTGGTGTCCAAATGCAATAAAGAATGTGTTTGATTTATTATTTCATTTTTTGTCTTCATTAAGAAGCAACCAATTTGAAGGCATTTGTACGGAGATGCCCGGATGCGTACCCACACCGAGCTGAGCTGGAAAAAGGTGTTTTATAGACACGTTTAAGACGTTACCTTATGTTTTGTTATTATTTTCTTTGTTTTTATTTTATGTATCAATTTAAATTAAGTCTGTCTTTGTTATCACTCCTGTTGAGGATCTTTTTGTTTATCTCAGATGTTACAAAAAGGAAAGGAAATTATTTAAAGCAGAAAAGAACAAGATAATAAAGGTTGAATTCAAGCCTGTGGTTGTTGGGTCATTGATTAATCATTTGTGAATTTCGAATCCCCATTCGATACCTTTTCGTTTCTTTAATAGCAACAACTTGCGAAACTGCATGCTCTTTGCAGTATTTTTTTAATCTAAGATATTCAAATTGATTGGTCATTAAATGTTATACTCATTCAAATTTTGGTGTTGGAGGGGGCTGAGGCATGTTTGCTAGTTCTGGCAGAAACGGGACAAACCGATGCAGCAATGTGTGGTGACAAGACACTAGTTGGTGAGTTGTAGAGGAAAAACATTGAAGGTTTGCAGTAATTTGTTAATGTGTTATGAGATAACACGACTAATGTAGAATTTTAATTCAAAGTAATTTTAGTGCATTGTTCTTCCTTCTGCTTCACCTGTATTTAGTGCGTGTATCTCAACGCACCGTAGCCGACCCTAATAGTTCTGGAGTAGGAGATTCTGATGTACTGGTGGCTGGGCGGGTTCCAATGAGGGTCCCTGGCCAGGGCTACTTCCTGCGTGCCCAACGCGTGCCTGGACCAATCGGGCATCACTGGAGCACAGAACAATGAGGTAATCCAGTCAACACACCTTTGAGAAAGGGGTTATTCATGAATTGCTCTTGGAGACCATTGGTAAAAAAAACATTTCCTTCCTTCCTTCCTTGCTAGGCTTGGATTTAACACTGGCCTTATCCAAATGCATTGACATTGTTTTTAATCAGAACAAATAGTGGGTGTTAAGCAGCACCTTGCTTTTAGGATTCCCTCAGCGGCTGATATTTATTCTATCCTGTAATTGTAAAGCAGTACCAACTCCCAATCAGGGAGAAAAGCTGGAGTTTAGGCCTATAGATGGGTGGAAACCGGGTGACTTATCAATAATACTTAATTTAGTTTGTATTTACGTTCCCAAAACTTTATTACAATGTCATTTTTGCATATTTTATGAATAATTAAAATGAGGAAATATAGGAATATGTCTACTTAGTTCATTGAGAAGGATGGGTCGAGCGAGTTAACAAACTTTCAGGGTAACCTCAATAAATGTATAGACGAAGTCGATTTTTCCATGAGTTCATCAATGTCCGTTATTAATCGAGTAATGACCTACCATGTGCCCGGCCTCGACCCAGTCAGCGGGTGGGACAGATGTAAATAGACTAGCGCATGCGCATTAGTTTTGACCAAGTCCTTGTACACAGAGCTTGTATATAATGGCAGAGGGCTTTGATTGGCTGAGCCGGTCAGTCCTACGGAGTGGGCAGAGCGCTCTCCAACTCGTCTACAGTAATCCGAGGGGATTGCGTTCGTGTGTTAACTCGCCAAACGATAGGTGTAAAATGGTTAAATCGAATGAACAACGGCACGATTTTTGTTAAAAAAACGGATAATTTGCAAAAGGGGAATCACTCCACGGCGTCCTCTACTTATTTTACAGTAGTGGCGGAGTACAGAAGAAAGTTAGAATAACTCGAGCGAACAAAAGCAGACGTTGACGGAGGAGTTCGCTTTCGCCGAGTTCAGAGGACGGGACGTGATGGCTCGGAGGAGGAATTAAGGTCGCGTGGTTTATATTCTCCGGGTTTGGACCGAGCGAGGTGGCTCAGGAGCCCGTTAGCTGACCAGTTACGGGTGAGTTAAACAAAACGGATCGGATCCGCTGAAACCTCTAGAAGGAGTTGTATTCACCTGATTTTGTTTGCATGTCAGGGTTTAAATCGACAAAGGATTTACTAGCCTCCAATATTTAAAAAAATTAGAGGCTAGTAAATCCTTTGTCGGCTAACGGTTGGTTTTGATTTGATTACTGGCCATTAACTAATTGGTTCCAGAGAGCGTAACTAATTTGTTGTTGTGTTGAGTCTTTCGTTTGTTGCCCTATTTGTATAATAGATATTTTTTACTATCACATTTTGCATACAAGTGTATAATCTATCGTGTTTAATTATATTTCTGGTGAAAAGACTACTTCTACTCAAATGATGTACCTCTGCCTTAAAATGAACGGAACGATATGACACGTCAAAGCGACGCTGGCAGATTGTTCAGACAGCCTTCATGCTCGGGTGTTTTTTTTATTATTTTTTATTCCTAACCAATCAGATGATCGCTGTTCGACCGTCACCCACTTTTATTTGACACTATGAACGTACCCCAGCTCACCTCACCGATTGTGTTACTACTGTAGGCCTAATAGTTGTATTCGTGTCCCTCTCCCCAGTACCACCACCTGTACTTCATCTATCTCTCCACCATTATCCTCTGTCACTCCACGGACTGATCTTTTGACCTTTCAAATGCAACACAGCTTCTTTTTGACATGGTCATTGTGTGTGTGTGTGTGTGTGTGTGTGTGTGTGTGTGTGTGTGTGTGTGTGTGTGTGTGTGTGTGTGTGTGTGTGTGTGTGTGTGTGTGTGTGTGTGTGTGTGTTGCATTCACCCTGGGCTCCATTTTCAGTGTTCATCTGCTGATACATTGCAAAGCAATACAAATTACACACACACACACACACACACACACACACACACACACACACACACACACACACACACAGTTTGCAAACATAATGTATACATCACACACTGAGCCTAAACCTCCTGCCAATCTATGTAATCCTGTCTGACTACTTCCTACTGTTTATACTCCCATGTTATAACGTATATTAATAATTTAACTACTACTGATGAGTTAACCTCTTAACCTATTAGTCATGGTAACCTAAATGGGAGTATGTGTTATGCACTGACTAACTGAACTGACTAACGATGCAGTAAAGACATGTAGTGATGTAGAGGTTACAGTGAAGGAGAGATGTTGGACTTATTTGTTCCTTGGACACAAGGTTGTCATGACACTCTGGCAGACGAGCTGTGTCCTGTGTGTCTTTTAGTCTCCTCTGTGCATGCCATAATATACCCTGTTGTAGATCTCGTCTTCCTTCTTCTTATTTTCTTACTTTGGTTCCTTTCTGGACATTTGCTTGAGTCCAAGTGATGCTGAAGACCGACTCTGCCTAGGGCTTGTTCTCTTTGGTGAAATGTCAATTTTATGTACAAATATATAAAATAAATACTTTTTTCCTACCCTGCTCTAAGCCAGGTCAGTGAAGAACTTGACAAGATGCTTGTTACATCATAACTCCTTCGCCTGCTTCCCTGAGTCCATCTCTGGTCTTTACCATCTACTGAGCAAACGTTGCACATATATAGCCTGACATTCTGACAGGCCCATATGCTCTGCCCCCTCATGGTAATATTCAGCTCAGAGTGGTCAGATCGACCATCGGGAGAATGTCTGTTGGTCAGCTTTGACATACTATTGACCTATGCTGTTGACTTTGCCCTCAGGCAGGATAGACCACACTGACACAAGCACAAACCCAGACTCCCTATCCTTGACTCGGGGCCAGATGAGACATTCCGGTTGTCTCCCACCCCATCTCCCTTCAGACGACGAGGCGGCCTCAACGTGGCGGTTGACTCTCAATCAATAGGCCTGGTTAATGTTTCCCAATGCGAGGCGGACATTCTTCTGTTATCGGGGTGATGTCAGCCTCCGGTGTCGTTGTTTGTGGAGAGTCTCCGCCTCGGTGACAACACGGTGGATCTGTTGTCATAGAGATGAGGTATACTTTGTTCCCCCGCACACGGCTCGGCGACTCATCGATCTCGTCTGTTTGTTTGAATAGAGGGATGTGAATGAATGATTGGAAGAACAGGTTTGAGGTGAATCGTTTGCAGATATGAAGTGGAGCTGGCTGATAAGGGTTGAAAGTATGCCGTTTTTTTGCACTCCTGGTGCAAGGTAGTAAAATATTGATATTCTAGGTTCGATCCCCAAACTCCACCATCATCATTTAGTATATGAAGGGTCCCGTGTTCATTTAAAGGGTCTGTGAAGATCTTTGAGTCTGTGATCAAGGGCTGTAAAAAAGCAGTTGACGTCACGTGACTGAACACGGCTCTATGAATGGTTCAGAACTCTGCCTCTCCCGTCTCTTCAGATGTCGTGGCTTGTAAGGCGGGGCGTGCCGCCCCTGCCCCCCGTGGGGGTCACTGTGGCCCCCACAGGACCCAACATCTCCTGGTTCCCAGAGTCTCCCCTTCTGAGCCCTGACCAGCCCACCTTCCTCATGACCACAGCGGCCCAGGCCATCTCCGGCTTCTTCGTCTGGACCGCCCTAATCATCACCTGCCACCAGGTACGGGTCCAATCGTTATATGCATTACATCACCCTCACTGCACATCGTATTTGAATTATTCTCACCCATCAGATTTAAGGTTGGCCGCCTCCCGCCAGACCCAGCTCTAGGAAGCAGGCTACCCAGAATAGTGGGCAATCCTGGCCTGAAAGGCCTTTTTCCTAAACCTTAGGGAAAAGTTATTATTATTATTTTTTTTACTAAAACCCTTAAAAAACCTTAAAGACTGATAGATGAGCTGAATTCAGTGGGAAGTGGGCGTTTCCCTTTCTCTCGCTTCATATTTGTTTCAATCGTGTTGCTGGAGGCTAGGATCTGTAACCACAAGATTGGCAAACACAAACATGGCCAAAACTGTGAAAAAAGGGTCTGTACATGTTTCAAATCAACACTGTAGATTGGCCACTATAGATATACTCTTATGATCATACACTAAAATCCCCTTCTATAAACGTCATCTACTTGCGCTAATTTTTAGAATATAGATTTAGAATATCTCCGTATTGAAGCAGCAAAGCCCCTCGGCCTTTTGTAAGCCCCTTGCAGCTTTCGGTTCATGACCTAGGCTCTCTGCCATCTCCCCCATAAGCTCTGCTATCCCATAGTAGTACTGCTGGATACACTTTGATATTGGAATAGGTCAATACGTTATTAAATTGTCCGAATATTAGTAATTCAAGAAATCGATGTTGTGTCATGGTCTAACCGTTACAAAACAAAAGGTTCAATGTTTGCTCTGAGGAGGTAGCTAGCTGCATCTAGGGGTGAAGGGAACTATGGAGAAATAAAGAATTCTGCCAGGAAAAACCTAACTAATTTGTGTGCACAGAAGAATGTGGGTGTCAATGTGTATTTTTCCAAAATTGGGAAGAGGACAGGCAATCTGATGCCAAACGTGGAACACAAATGCACTAGTAAAACGTTGTGCACACAGATGTGCACGCCTGAGCAAACAAGGAGTGCGCTGCGGCGTCACTTGGCAACGCCTAGCAGGTGTTTGCGTGTACGGACTGGAAGCGACGCAGGAAAGTGCTGAGATGTTTCTATAATGAGAGGGAATCTGACAATCGGTGAGTCATGCGTGGCTCACGCATGCTGTTCTGTCAACCGGCAACTTTAAGCTCTGAAACTGAGGTCAATAAAATGGCCTCATCACACAAATTGACAAATCTTCATTTAGACAGGATCAGCTGTTTTCTGCATTTTTGTAATATCAGAGTATTGCCTTTATAGGCGTGGCCTGAAAAAATTGCAGTCTGCAACATGAGCTCTGTTTCGTTATTAGACAGACCTATCCCTGAGTTTTATTGATTTATATTTTTCCATGGACACAAAGTCGGAAACAAACGTCCCTCGCTACACCCCCCTTTCATAATGTGTCCCATTCTTAACTTTCCAGCACTTTCATCATTTCTCTTCAGGGATGAGGATCCTGGGAACATTTAGAATTGTTCCCTATTGTAATGTATCATATTTGGGATAACCTTGACTAATGTGCCTGTAATCGTCCACCACCGGTCCCTCTCGCTCTCTCCAGATCTACATGCACCTGCGTTTCTACCGCGCACCCAATGAGCAACGGCACATCGTGCGCATCCTCTTCATCGTCCCCATCTACGCCTTCGACTCCTGGCTCAGCCTCCTCTTCTTCACCAACGACCAGTACTACGTGTACTTTGACACCGTGCGGGACTGCTATGAGGGTAGGCCCGGGCATGTGTGTGTGTTGACTCATACACACTTGTGCATGAATGGATGGATGTTAGGCAATATTGTAAAGGACTTTGGGTGGCCACGGGTTAGAAAAGAGCTGTAGAAATGCAGCCCATTTACCATTTAGGTCTTTTCCCCTGCTCACCTTCTTGATTTAACATTGTTTTTGTTTTCTGGATCTTTCATTTTATTTTCCATCGTTCCTAATATCTGCAGTAGTTTCAATTAGTTTCCCCTTTTCTGACCATTCGATATTCCTATATAACCCCACCGACAAAATTTCAAGCACTAAACTGTGAGGTTATTTAATCAGTTATAATTGCAACCATAGTTAAGTTTGTCACCGCTCAGCAGTTTTTAGTGGAAAGGGGTCGGAAACGTGTTTTGAGGGCCTCAGAACAAAGTTCACCTAGACTAGATCGAGGGCAATTATTGCTGATGTTTCTAATTTGGTGTTTTATCTCGGAGACTGATAGCCGATATCTCTTCTCGGTCATCCACCTCCTCTCTTCACATACACGGCTCCACATTTTCAGCAGTTTCACTGAGTCACAGGGATCTGACATCACTTCATGTTATCTCTCCATCTCTCCCCTCTCATTCTTTCCTCCTCTCCCCTCTATTCTCTCTATTTAGGCCACGTTTATACGTAGCAGGGTATTTATAGAAACAAATATTTCCCCCCCTCCGTTTCAAAAATAACATTGTGCACACAACTTTTTTGAACATTGTTCAAAAAAAGTTGTTGTTTACATCAAACCCCATAAATACGCCGTCGAGCGCCATTATAACTATGCCAAACCTATGGGCGGCAGTGTAGGGAGAAGGATAAAGCCATGCAAGCCAATCAGAATCCTCAGAATCAAGCCAAACAAACTGTAAACAGGGCGCTCATATGACGTTAAGCATTTCCTGGTGCATAATGTGACGCTTCAGAACCTAAAACCCAGTTTCTCCCCGTTGACACGACAACACATAACCGGCGTTTTCAGAAATCTCCACTTTGGCCGGAGTTTTTAGAAATGATCGTTTTCTGTGATCAAAAACTGCGTTTTCGGGTAAATGAGAGGCCAAACCGCCTGGAAACATCTGCGTTTTCCCTTTGTGTAAACAGGGCCTTATTCTCCTTTCTCTTCTCTCTCCTTTCTCCTCTCCCCTATTCTTTCCTCTCCCTTTTCTTCTTTTCTCTTCCTCTTCTCCTCTCCTCCCCTGCCTCTTCTCTCCTTCTCGTCTTCTCCTCCCCTCCTCCCTCTTTATCTCCCATCCCTTCTTCCCTCCTCTCTTCTCGACCCTCCCATTATCGTGATTTTTGTGCCGGGAATGCTTGTTGCACAGCAACCGTATCGTGGTCCTGGTTCCTCCCCCGTGCTCAAATCACCGGCCATGCTGGCCGACATAATGGGCTCTCCACCAATCCCCTCCACCAAACCGTGTGACAAGAGTGTACATCCAGCCAAACGTTATCACTATGGCAACGTCCCAGAGGGGACGAGTGAGCTCTTGGCTGTGGCAAACAGCCAGGACACACACACACACACACACACACACACACACACACACACACACACACACACATACACATACACATACACATACACACACACACAGAGAGAGACAGACTTTGAGGCAGCAATACTCTTTCTTGCCAGTTAACCTCTCGTGTGTTTTGTTGTGGTAAAGAATTTAAACTGGCATGAATTCCAGTCTTGGGTTCTTTTGTGAAGGAGCTCGAAGGCTGAGACACGTAATGAAAGACGCCCAGATAGGGCATTGGGAGGAAGGGCGGGTGGGTGGATGGGTAGGCTGGGGTGGTGTTGTGAAGGAGATAAGAAAGACTGCAACGGGCGGAGTCGGGCTGTTGTTATGGCGGCAGCTAGCTTGAGACGTGCTTTGGCACAGGGGAACTGACACAGCGCCTTGGGTAACCCCCTACCCAAAACACGCACCGCACAGATAGGATGCCTAAAACAACGGGCATAAGTGTGTGTACTGTCAGCTTGAAGTCGAAACAGAGTTGCTAAAGTATGATGTCTACTTCACTAGCTCATATGGGAAAGCATAAGAACACACATGCACGCACACACGCACACGCATATACTGACACAGTGCAAAGTGACACTAGGGTGCTCCCAGCTGCTTCAGCGAGCTAGGGCTGACATTCAGCGCTCCGCACAGCCCCTAGGAAGCCGCTTGCCTTCTCTGCCAGCAGCAACAGCTGTCTGGCTGTCAGTTTGACTCATGTCGGCCATCTTTAAATACGTGTTCCAGGTACATTCTTAGGGGTCAACTGATCCTGTAAAGTAAGAGTGGATATTTAGAATTTCATGATGAATAGAAAATGTTATATACTAATAATATTTGAGAGTGAGTGAAAACCATTTTGTTTCTGCTGCTTTTACTTAAATAAGTTGAATTGTATTCAGTGGGAGACTTAAGAGGGAAAGTTTTAAGAAGGAACTGGTCTTTTTTGATTCTTAAATTGTTATTGCTTAAATATACAGAAAAATTATATTTGGACACCTTTCTCAGATTAGTTTTTGTGATTCCTTTCGGCATTCTTTCCCAACAAAATTGACGTGAACCCTTCTTCTTGTGTTTTCTCCACAGCGTTTGTGATTTACAACTTCCTGAGTCTGTGCTACGAGTACCTGGGAGGAGAGAGCGCCATCATGGCCGAGATCAGAGGGAAACCCATCGAGTAAGTCCTACCATAAGATGACGCTATATGATAGCAAAGTCAGGCCCTTTATTTAAAAAGCAGTTTTGGTCATAGTTGTTGACATTTCCTGTAATCAATAAATCAAAAAAGAAACGTAAGCTATCTGTGGCTGCCGCAGGCCTGTCACAGGCCTATCCATTCATTTAATCAAAGTTCACTAATGGGTTAGGTTTTTTTTGCGTAAAGGGTTAATCAGCCTTCACACTTACACTTGTACGACCACACAGACGTGACCTATGACCTCTCGGGAGGTCAGCCCCCTCCCTTGATGAAAACGTTCAGTTTTGCTTTGAGGGGCAGTGACGACCCTCACTCAGACCTCCATACAGCAGATTGGGACTCAGTCCCTGCACGGCCGTTAACTCCCTGCGTTGTGTCCCGTGGCGACCAGGTCCAGCTGCGTGTACGGGACGTGCTGCCTGCGGGGGCGCTCCTACTCCATCGGCTTCCTGCGCTTCTGCAAGCAGGCCACGCTGCAGTTCTGCGTGGTGAAGCCCCTCATGGCCACCGTCACCGTGGTGCTGCAGGCCTACGGGAAGTACAAGGACGGAGACTTCAAGTGAGAGAGGACGGGGTCGGATGCACACCACAGGACACGCTTACCATCGTAGATTAAAGAAATCTGATCGGAACATGATAGATGTCAGAATATCTGACGCCTTCACGTTTAGAGATCAACAAAGTAAACATTGTCAGGTTCATCGTTTACGTATCCCACTAATCGATAAAGCCGTCAGTCTATAGCTGATGTCCTAATCAAGTACTTATAACTCATAACCCATAATTTACTCTGTATTTTATATTATTTACTCTTTCCCTTGCTATCCATCTGTTTCTCTCCTGCTCTCTCTGTCTGTCGCTCTCTCTGTCTTTGTCTCTCTCTCGCTCTCTCGCTCTCTCTCTCTCTACCTGTCTCTGTGCCTCTCGACCCCTAGTGTTGCCGGTGGCTACCTGTACGTGAGCATCGTGTACAACGTCTCCGTCAGCCTGTCGCTGTACGCCCTCTTCCTCTTCTTCTTCGCCACCCGCCAGCTGCTCAGCCCCTACAGCCCCGTGCTCAAGTTCCTCATGGTCAAGTCCGTCATCTTCCTCTCCTTCTGGCAGGGTGAGGGGGACACACTCAGTCACTCACCCACTCACTCACTCACTCACTCACTCTCAAACACACTCAAATTCTTGAGTTTGTTTGTACAAAGGACAATTGCCATGATTGATGTACGACTTGATTGATTTGTATTTTCATCACTGGAATATTAACATGAGGCGTATCCTCAAATTGTAAGGTTTCGAAGGGACAAAATGGGCCCTTGGAGGTTTTAGCACTTGTTGTGGTCTTGTGATTCTCTACTAAGCACTTGAGTTTAGGACACACGTTGTTGTGGTCTTGTGACCCTCTTATACTTGCAGGTTTCCTGAAGCCACTTCCACTCTGTTCCGTTTATTCTTTAGAATAATCCATGTATACAATAGAGTGTATACGTGGATTAATCTTGGCTCCTCTTGTAGGCTGCTGAATGACGTATAAGCAGATAGAGAGCTAGATAGATAGGAACTTTATAAATCCCTCTGGAAGGTTCCCTCAGGAAATTGCACTTCCAGCAGCTGCAAACACCATGTTTACAAATAGAATACGAGTTAAAAACAAATATAAATGTGCAAAAGTACAAAATGCTAAATGCTAAAAAAGACATATGCAGGGAAATAATATACAAGAAGAATACTATACAAGCCATTTCCATGTCTGGTTAACCAAGATATGGTTCTTCTGCCCAGGCTTGCTGCTGGCCATCCTGGAGAAGTGCGGGGCCATCCCCCGCATCAACTCTGACGCGGTGACGGTCGGTGAGGGCACGGTCGCCGCGGGCTACCAGAACTTCATCATCTGCGTGGAGATGTTCTTCGCGGCACTGGCACTGCGCCACGCCTTCACCTACACGGTGTACATGGACAAGGGGCTGGACGCCCAAGGTGAGGGGAGCGGGGGAGGTACACACCGAGGGCTGACGCCAGGGTGCCTGAAGCAAGTGCTGCAGACATTAAAGGTGACCTATTATACCACCAGGTGTGAGTGTGATAAGGCGTAATAAGCCGTTTTGGAAAATCTGCCTCTTCTGACATCCCGACTGGGCGTGTCCACTCGGATGTGTGCTGGACAGTTCAGTCTACCAGCCTGTGGACTGTAGCAAACGTTGCTCATCTGTCAAACATAGAGTTGGGCACGCCCACATGTGATGTCAGAAGAGGCCGATTTTCATAACGGCTTGTAATGGTTAATCACACTCACAGCTGATGGAATAATATTCACCTTTTAAAACGCCTGATTTAAGCGTTTTTTATAAATAGATAGATGAATAGCTAAAATGTGACACGTAGTGATAATAAGAAATAGGTAAAAGAATTGGTATAAATGTTGTATTGTGCAATATCACTATGTGGTATTGTATTCTTAAACATTACAACATTTAAATGGTTGCCGTCCGTCATCTTGGCCCTTCTGTTCACTTTGGATCACATTTTCTTTGCTGAATTCTACATCCGCTCTTTCTCTATGTATCACTCTCTTTTCTTGTCTCTGCGCTGCGTTATAAAGGACCTCTTCCTTCGTACGGACAGTTTGGTAGGTTGAAGAACTGCTCTCTGTTTTGTCCTTTTACCTTGACCTTTGAACATCTTTTCTTTGTTCATTATATTTGTATCACTTTGGCTATCATTTTAGTACCAAGATTTCTCTGTCTTTATCGTCCGTCCGTCCCCGCACACTTTTCATAATCCAGACCGTCGCTCATCCTCCCTTTCTCCCTCTTCCTCTGCCTCCGTTTGTCCCTCACGTCACTGCTCTGTCATTATCATACCATCTCTCTGACTCACCCGTGTCCCCCCCCACGCAGGCCGCTCTGCCCCCATGAAGAGCATCTCCAGCAGCCTGAAGGAGACCATGAACCCGGGCGACATGGTCCAGGACGCCATCCACAACTTCTCCCCGGCCTACCAGCAGTACACACAGCAGTCCACGCTGGAGCAAGGGGCCCCGCCCGCCGTCCAGCGCGGCCACGGCACCGTGGGCGCCCGCGGCGACTCTGAGAAGACCCTGCTGCTCAGCTCCGACGACGAGTTCTAGGGTGTATCCACGGTAACCACGTTCCAGGGCTCCCGCCCCTTCTCCTCCTCCGTCACCAGCAGCAGCACAGCCTGAACTTGATTCAACGGCTTTTATTTATGAATGGAGAGACGAGTTGTGGGAGGCGGGGCTTATTTCCCCGTGCTTCGTTTGGTTTGATGATATGCACCTGTTCATCGGGGAGGATGGTTGTGCTTCCGTTTAGTTTGAAAAAAGAGAAGAAGAATTACAGACTTTCACAGGAACGTGTCTGCCAAATCTGTTCATTTCCTTCCTTCGTAAGAACTTATCTTCAGTTTCAGGATTTAATTTCAATTTCACCGTTAATTTTAATTTCACAAAGAGAGGGAGAGATGGTAGAACAATAACAGAGGGGTATCCCAGAGGGAGAGAGCCTCGAGGGGGTCAACATGGGAGAGGAACTTGGATGAAAACATCTCTTGGCAAAGTAATGGGTTTCTTTTCATAGTTGACCGTCCTTTTCCATTGGCTGAAAAGCTGCAGTCCTGGCGAAACAGCCTCGCATATAATAAAGGGGGCCAGAGAAGACAAAAGAGTGAGTATTGCGAGAATACAGGAGCTGGTGGGAGGGTAGAACTAGGTTAACTAGATGGAGATGGAGGAGTCTTCATCATCAGCCATTTCAATTGCTTGAGCTACCCATAGAAATCGGTACATTTATTTTTTATCGGTAGTATAACATTTAAGTCTTTAAATATACAACATATATTTAAGTAGGCCTGGATCCCTTACAACTTGTTGTTTTATTAAAGCTTAAGGGACCCAGTTGGCCTTTTTACGTTTTGCTTGTTCTTATACCATGTAGCTGCTTTCTGATGACTTAGCTGACCACCAGAGGGCATCCCACACACAAATACGTATCTATAAAATTCACATTATCGCACTCAACACACTTGAAACCTGGAACACAGTCAACAGAATAGGAATGCAGTGTGTAAGCTGCTTCGTGTTTGTTGACGCATATACTGCCCAATTTACGTGGTTGGGATTTTTCCCAAAATGCCAGTTCAGAGACATGGAGTAGATTTGAGCCTTGCCTACTCACTGAATTAAGTGATTCTATATATTTTGGGGGGATTTTCAGTGTGTTTTCTACAAAACACAGTGATTTAAGTAGGGTGAGACCTGAGAATTAACATTGTAATCAAGGGTTTGTTATAAACGTCACAAATGTTTTGTATCAGAAATATATTTAAAATGTAGATTTATTACAATATGCAACATTTCAGTCATCTCTGCATATGGACATTTAAAGGGAATGCTTGATGTTCTTGTCCTATTTTTTTCAAGTGCAATCATTCTCTCCATCTCTTCGTCATGTCAAAGATGGACAGACGATTTCTGTTGTAAATATGTTTAAGCGCTGTCTTTAAAAGAAAATGGTTTAGTCATGTGTGATATAATATTGTATGCTGTAAAGCGTTTATAAAAAAGAACTTAGTTTTATATAACTGACTTTTTTTTGCATATTATTGAAAAGCAGCTCATTTGATGCCCTTTTATTTTACGTTCAAATGTTTAAACAAAACTATCGGAAGAAAGAGAATAAAGATATTTAGTTTTATCTGTAACAGTGTTAGTGTTCTTTTTTTACAAATGTATATTGCAATTATAAAGTTGTTTTTTTATACGCATTCACAGAACCATAGAATTTCTGATTACCACTATTTAACAGATGGGAATTTGACAAGTTACCGAACATTACGCAGCAATTGTCAAATGAACGCTTCCTGTATCAGTCATTCGTTTTTTTATAGCTCTTATCAATTGATCACATGAGCTTTCAAAGTTCTCTTTTTTTCAATGCTTGTTTCCTCTTAGCCAACAGTGACTCCACAGTACAGCCTTATCTACTAGCTGTGAGCTATTATCTTTGCATTCTCATCTAGTCCTCCTTGCATCAATTAATGCTTTGTTTGTGTCACAATGGTAGCTTCCACATTTTACAGCCTTACGAGATCTGTGGTTACAGTTAAGAATATTTAGTAAGAAGTAAACGAGAAATCTCACTACAATCTACAATCACAACGAATCAATTGTATGTACAATATATACAACATTTATTTTAATTATTAATATATAAAATAGACAATGTACTTTAAGTTTTTTTACCATTGAAAAAATACATGTAATAAATACAAAGACCATCTTTTTCGTTTTGCAGTATTACAAAACATCCAGCACAATTTGACAGATCTGAGACAAAATATTACTGAGAATAAATGCTATGCAACATCTGATATCAATATAGCTAAATATACGCCTCTTACATATATATAATAAGGAGTATCTGACAACACACTATAATGTGTTGCAATGCCTGCTTTCCAACGTCATATTGCTAGCCCTATTCGAAAGGCCCAGTCCTCCCCTCCCAGCCTAGCGGAGCTTGGGTAGCAGTTTTTACTGAAAGACAACAGATTAAGGTTTTCTAGTGAATTAAGCACCACCTCCATTACACCTTTCTACATCATGTCATCTCTTCCTCACATTCTCTAACCTTTTTCCTGCCGCCTCAACGCGTTCCACCATCCTCATTTCAACCCTCATTCCATCTTTCCCCTCTTCGCAATCCCGAGACATTTTGTTCACCGTTCAACTTTCCCCATGACCTTGCTGTCATGCCAATTCAGAAAAGACCTTAATTTTTTTTTCTCCATAAATAAACAAAAACAAACTTACACATCATAAATCACCTCAGTACTTAAATAATGGTTTCCCCACAAGACGCCACTATGAAATCAGGACAAACGTGGCAAATATGCGCACACCAAGTAAAAAGTCCACATACAGCAAACATGGCCATTGGCATTTAGCATTTTCTACTCTGCTCATAACAGTTAACATTTTGTAATAAAAAAAACAAAACAGTTATAGTAATCATCTTTAGTCAAAGTACAATTATTAGAGGTGAGAATAATCCCAAACTAGTCATACATCGCAAGTACTTTCAAAAAAACAAACATAACATCACAGCACTCATTAGCTTGTCTTTTTTTTATAATATCCATTTTAAATACAAATAAAATATAGATTATAGCTCTGGTAAATGTCTCTCGACATTGTCGTCTTTCGCAGGTAATTACAAAGATTCGAAAAAGAAACAAACCAGAAAAGAAAAATGGTAATTTGGGACCGTTTTTGCTCTGATTCAGCATAACTTTTAGCATGACGCAGTGCTTCATATTTCAATGGCGGCCGTCACTTACTGACCAACATCCGTCCAAGATAATTACGTTTTCGTTTAGTTTAGTTTTAAATACAAAAGCCACAACAGACTAAACATACAATTAAAAGCACAGTAATACCTATGGACAGTGAAAGGGAGTACAATGAATCAGCACTTGGACAATACTAGACTCCATACATATAAACACAGAACGAATTTGTGGTCTGGACCTCTTGAAACAAAAAACAAAAGAAAATATTGGGCAATCCATGAATCAAACCCTCCTTCTCAACGGTTCCTTCACCCATTCCTTCACCACTGAGTATTGCTTGTCCAACCCAAACTAGAAGAGACTACTGAGACACACTGACAGCGAGAGAATGGTTGTACAGTGTGTGGGGAAACTGAAGCGCATAGTCTGGTCCGTATTCAGCGAGTCGGTATTCATTCCTGTCTGTATTTGAAAAAAACAAAAAAAAGACACACACCAAAACTGTCTAAAAAAAGTACACAACCCCACCCCACCCCCTTTTTCAGCCCTGTAGCAACAAAATGACTAGTTGACCCAGACGGATCTGTGGACACACGAGGGAGTGGGGATCGCAGACGGTGACGAGCAAAGAGGAGGAGGCGTTGACCGAGACGTCTGCCCTCTCTCCAGCTGTATTGTTGTTGTTGTTCTACGGGGTGCGTGGGAGGGGGGGGGGAGCGGTTAGATAAACGAGACAGAGACCACAGCCGTACAGATGGCCGTACACACAGGGACAAACATGAGCGCTGGCGGCACGATCGGCGTTGTCAAGGGATGGGACGCGGGAGCTCAGCTGCGTGGCCTCTGTTTGAGTCCGCCCCGGCCCACGGGTCAAGCCAGGAATGACTGGGAGATGTGTGCGCGTGTGTGTGTGTGTGTATGTGTATGTATGCATGTGTGTACAAGTGCTGTGTGTTTCGACGGAGCCTGAGATCACTACAACTGAATATGAAGTGCGTTTTTTCGTAAGTGCTTATCATTTGTATCGTCCGCCTCCCTCCTCCTCGCCGTGTATCTCTGCACGCGTGTGTGCGTGTGTGTGTGTATATGTGTGTGTGAGTGTGAGCGTGTGTGAGTGTGAGCGTGTGTGAGTGTGAGCGTGTGTGAGTGTGAGCGTGAGCTCGGGGTATCCCTCTCCTTGTTCCATTCCAGCTCCTCCTCCTCCTCCTGCTCCTAGGAGCCCCCCTGCTCTCTTTGTGTCTGCGGCTGGGCGGGGCTCTTGACGATGGTGATGACCGAGGCCGTGTTGAGGCGCGGCGCCGTGGCCAGGATGTTGCCCCCGCCGGACTCCAGCCCGCGGGCGAACCGCTGCAGGGCGGCCAGCCGCGCGCCCAGCCCCTCCAGCTCCCGGCGCATGCCGTCGTTCTCGGCGCCCAGCCGCTCCACCTCCCGCTGGAGCTCCTTCTTCTGCTGCTCCAGGGCCTCGCGCTGGGACACCCGCTTCACGCGGCAGCTGGCGGCGTAGCCCCGGTTCTTCAGGGTGCGCCGGCGCTGCTTCAGCTTCTGCACCTCCTCGCGGGAGAGCCCGCGCAGGTGGAGGTTGAGCTCGCGCACCGACAGCGACATGAGCTCGCTGTCCGAAAGGATGGGCACGTTCTCGCCGCACTCCCTCTTGACCTGTGGGGGGGGGGGGGGGGGGGGGGGGAAGGGGAACAAAGAGGAGTGAGGATACGGGGGAGATAAGGGAAGCACTGTGGCGCTCCTTTTTGATGGACACAGGGCTGAGGTCATTAAGGACATCATGGTAAAAAAAAAAGCTGTTCTTTTCATATTAGTACATAATAATAATAATATTATTATTAATGATAAACTATAATACTAATAGACATAGTAAATATTAGCACAGAATACAAAAAAGATAGAATTTAATTGATCCAGGATCTGATTTGGATCGTGCGAAAGTTGCAAATCATGCTAGCTGTGTGCTAGACTGTTGCAGCCTTTAAACAAAGGCGGGTGAGGAAAGACGCTCCGCTATTGATTGGAATGTTAAGCCTTCCCAGTGCGGAGAAGCTGATGTCATCACCTTTTTTCTCTCTTTTTTTTTTTCCTTTTCCGTCGTAGAGGAAGTCATGGTTTTTAGATTGTGCTGTTTTAATAAGTACTCATTACATATTTTTTCCTTTTGGGCGTAGTTTGGCTTTTGTTCAACTATTTGCCCCGAACCAAAACCACAGTTGAACATACGATTAAAACACTGGAGGTGAAAAACTCTTCAAAGTGCCTTCAACATGAGCCGAGCACATGTTGAAATATCAGAGCGCTGGGAGGCCCTCTCTTACCTTCAGGGCTTTGCTATTTCTCTCAGACGTCATGCTTTCACCGTTTCTCCCCCCGTCCAGAATCCCGTCACAGATTCAGACAATCTGCAGAAAAGATAAACTATATGTTATGACATATAATTACACTCAACAAGCCAGCTCTGTCCCCTTCTAACGTGACATTAACCAACCTTAAAATATGCCATTCTGTGTGTGTGCATACAGAAAAAGCCCAGATTCGTCATGCTTCGAAAAGAAAAGTTGCATTTCGTTAATATAATTAATATAACATATAATATATATATTATATGGCTTATAAGAAAGGAGAGGGAGGATTTGAAAGCAGACTGCCGTGAGTGTTCACAGTGAACGCGAGGGGAAGTCACGGTGTGCCCAACCCCTTTTGTTGCTCAAGGCAGGTGTTGTTCCCTAAACACTTCCTCTTATCGGCTACAAGAAAAATAACGAACTAAACTATAGCCGTCTCCCCATGGCCACACTGAAAGCAAGTCATCTTCTATTGATTGTCCCTTTAACACACTGCCCCCGATTGTTCATGTTTAACAATGGGCCTTGTGATTAATACTTATTACTTAGTTACACATTGGGATTGTAATGGTAGAGGCCCTTAACCAATATCCTACAGTGATGCAAATCTTTCTGGAACAAAAAATATAAAATTAATATTTAAACGCAGATGACCACTACAGCAAAAGCATTGGAAATATAGATAAAAACAAAAAACGCAAGGTAGTAAAAGTTAAAATTCCGGTTTTAGGTAAATAATAGACATTTGTGGCACATGTGGTAAAAGCGCCATAGTAAGCGTAAAAGGGAAGTCATCATGTCCCTCCTTACATTGTTTAAATCCCCCCCCCCCCCCCCCCTCTTTAAACAGGCCTAACTGTTTACATCAAATGCTCTGTTACCCAAGTGGAAATTTAATTTCCCAGAAAAAGCATGGCCCTTTTGTCTCCAGCCGCCACAGTCAGACCACGAGCAGTGGGTTGTAAACCGACGTGCCCGTTTCTAAAGTCAGCGTGATTCAGCAGTATGCACTCTTCCGCGCCACGAGTGTCCTTGATGTCAAACCATGTAGCTTCAAGGAATCGTGTGATCGCTTCCCGTGATCGTTAATAACACCCGAAAACACAACAACACGCAGTTTATTTGTTTTCACCATGAACATGGTAGGGGTTTGAGAGCTACGGACTGTGACCTGACAAAACACAACATGCCAAATGATAGTGACAAAAGGCGAAGCCTACAACCGTGGTTGAGGATAACACAACTACATATTAAATACCTTTGTAGTTGTTGGCTAAATAGATACAATTGAACACGTTTAAAGTCAAATTCCAGACATGAAACAGGACATTTGTTAAAAAAACATATCCACCCATGTCCTTATAGGGAGAGGAGCTGGCGAGCTGGGGGTAGCATGCTAAACTGGGCTATAGTAAACAGCAAGTACGCAGGACATCCATTTTAGCAAGCTTTTAAAGAAATCCCAATTAAATATATTTAAATACACAGTAACTCCATATCTCGCCAAACATTCTGTTATTTCATCCGGCGTGTGGTTGTTGAATATTCACCCTCAGTTAAAACCGTAATCGGAGGAAGTAAGCACAATATTTTGACACATTTGCTTAGGCTGGCTAAAAAACATGCTACTAGCACCTTAGCATCAGGGGTTGCTAGCTGGCTAAAGCAGATTAAAGCAAACAGCTGCCTACTCACTTGTCCTTGGTTTAAGATATGCGGTCGAGTAACAGTAGAGACGGTTATGGCTGTCAATGTAGAAGAAATTGATACGTTATCCGAATACAGCTCAGCGATGTATCTGCTCAGTCGAAGCAAGTCTAGCGACAAAATGTCAGTCCGCCTTTTCCCGGAATTACTCTGCTCTTTGAGGTTGGATTCTTTCATTCATAAAAAACACAGCAACAATGACGTAAGGCCTGAGGAATGAAGGCGGACCATTTCCGCCCCCACAGCGTACTCCGAAAAGATGTAAACAAGGAATCCCTACATCTCTAAAGTTTTCCACGACCAGTCCCACTGTTTTTCATTTAGTTCATGCCCCAGATAATGTTTGCCTGCTAATTCGACAAGATTGTATTTGATTATGGAGGCCCCTGCTTGGTATACATGTACAAAGGATTTTTTAACATTTGTGAATGCCATCAAAACATAAAGAAAATCCGTACCATCGTTTTGAAAACAGCTCTGCACTATAAAAAAAAAAAGTTCACATGTACTATGACACTATTGCATTGCATGGGCCCTACAACACATTGTAGTTGTTGACGAAGCCCTGCTGTTTGGCCGCTTGTACGCTAGGGGGCAACATAGATTTTGAGCTATACTATCATATGACCCATAGACCCGTCTTCTTCCAGCGCACATGCTCATTCGCCGGGTGACCTCAGACCGTCGTAAGAGCAAGCGCTCAAATCTGTCATTTCGCATTGTGGTGGTTAAATCATTGAACACTAACTATATCGACAACTGTTGCATCGTTTTCGCGACTTGCGAAGCTGTCCGCATTGCTGATTGAGGTATCTAGAGAATACGTGATAACACTTAGTAATGCCTTCTATTGAAGAGCTCACCCCCGGTACTGGGCCTGTCGCAACTCGGCCCCCTGACGATGAAATTGAGGACGATGAAGATGAAGAGGTATGTAGTTATGAACCTTTAAGCTACAACGGCTTCTTGAGTTACACCACAACGACTGCATTTTTTGGTCGAATTGAGACTGATGTCTCCGTCTGGCCTGGTACTGTCCTCTTAATCCCGTAATGTATTGCTGTCCCATCTGTTTCCCTCTTTGACAGTTCGATGAAACACTAATGGAGAGGCTATGGGGTTTAACAGAAATGTTCCCAGATACAGTGCGCAACGTTGCTGATGCGTCTGCACACTGCTCCGTCTCCTTGGTCAAAAAACTGTACAGGTATGTCCTTTCAGACAGTTTGACCCGATTGTGCACTTCCGTGATGTAGCACAACTCCACTGTATGCTTGTATGGAGAATAATTAATCCACATAAATATGATATAATTGGATTTTATTTTATCATACTGAATTATGTGTGTTTACAGTTTCTCTCGCTCTGCCCTCTGGGTGGGCACTACCTCGTTCATGATCTTGGTACTTCCTGTGGTGTTTGAGACGGAGAGACTGCAGCTAGAGCAGCAACAGCTACAACAACAGAGACAGGTTGGTCTGCATACATAAATACATGAAATCAAAAGTTCACCAAGAACTTTAATAACCATCGTTTTGAATCCAGAGTTTTAGGAAGCAGGAAGGGCCAGTTATCCCAATGATTAAGAGCCACGGCAATATTGTGCCACGCATTTAGCACCACCATCTTGTTAATGATAATGAGCGATGTTGCATATGAAATGTGCCACCCACTAGCATTTTACAATAGGTGACTGGGATGCCAAACCCTTGCTTGGCCGTGGACATTAAATGAACCACTGCTCAAACCGAGCTTTATCATCCAGACACACCTTAGCGTTATTCTATACGTGTCCCTGAAGCCATCCCTCTCTCAGACATCAACATCAAATTCAAGCTGCAAAGAACGAGCTCCACACATTTGCACATCAACACTAACCTTGGCACTATACTAAAATTGGCCTTTCAAACATTCACTGTAAGTCGGACCTCCTCCAGGTAATACAAGGTGGGGCTGTGTGTCTGAACGCAAATGCCCGAATCCGCTCCTCCGGAGTTTACCAGGCCAGGCCCCTAGTGTAATATCCGGAGGATCGGACAGCAGGAGAATTCACAACGAGTGAGGGGATGTGTTGATGACGTTATTATCATGCGAGTCACGCAAAACCAGGAGCAGCCGGGAGTGTAGTGGCCTCGTTCTTTCCTCTTCTTGCCTGTATTTTGTTCAACTTTCCACTCTTTGTTGATTAGTGGATACTTCTAAATAATTGCGGATTTATATCAATCCAAAAATAATCGGCATTAAAGAGTTGGTAGCCTCACCGCCATCTTCGATGTTTGGTAATCGAAACAGCGACTTGTGTTTCATTTTTGAAAGGACAACTCCGGACCGAATATCCAGAGTTTATCAGTAGTTCATGGGTGAAAGGCCTATACGTTTCTGAAAAGCTAAACATTATTTTGGACGCCGCTGTCAACTGCCGCTGGCCCAGATAGTGCTCTACATATCTACACACAACACGTGTGCCTCCTTCAGACATGACATTGAAAAGGCCCTTTGACATCACGAAAGGTCTCCATGTCTGCATTCCCAGCAGAGTGGAACGTTCACATAGTGTTTTGGGGAGACTGGCAAAAACATAGTTTTACCATGGTTTTCTCTCTGGTTCTTATTGACATTCTGACTGTCCCTGAATGCTTCTTGTCTTCCAGATCTTGTTAGGGCCGAACACCGGGATGTCTGGCGGCATGCCCAGCATGATGCCCCCCGCCCCAGGCAAGATGTGACGAAAACAAGGGTCCCACACAAGCCCCCGAGCTGCTCCCAGCCGTCCAGAGGGGCAGCTCCAAGGAGACACTGACCAGAAAGGGAGAGAATCTAGGAAAATGTCTAAAGAGCAAAGGCTGCACTCTCAGAACATGACAAAAAGTGCATTCCAGCATCATGAATTAGCCGGTTGAATGGTACTCAACGAGAAGGAAGCGGGCCTGATTGCCATGTCCTGAGTGTCGCAGTTAAATACGTCCCCCTTTGCCCCCCCCCTCACAAGGTTCTGTTTACTCTAGTATCTTGCGTAGACTGATTTCCTGGAACAATGTCTCTGTTTTCATTTTATATATATATATTTACAACTCTTGAAATAGTGTTCCCACGGGACCTGGCGGTAATGGTGGATAATTGCAACAGATGGGGTTTAAAAATAATGTTTAGGGATTACGTGTGTTCAGTGTGTTCAGTCTGAGACATCCATAGTTGTCTGAATCGTTATTCTTGCCATTGAACAACGCCTACATGTAAACTTGTGTCAAGAGATGGTCAGCGGAGACCTAACCTCCCGAACCAGATTCTGAGTGCTATAAATTACACTTCTGCCTGTTTCATGTCTTATCTCATGAGTTTGTGACATTTTACTGTATCTTTATAATTGGCTGTAGTCAAGAATGATTTGTTTTTGTCTCTGTCCTGCATCTAATAGATACCTGGGAAAAATACTTCTGGTGTCCATATTAATTGTTTGGGTATTTTAATAAGCGAAGGCAAAGTTATACAATTTCATAGAAGTTGCCTCTCCTGGAAATATAAAAAATATTGATTTGAAATATTTTAGGTAGCTGTTGCAAGACTCATCCATGTAAAATAATGTTTTTTTTTTATTAATTTGTTAATCCAACACTGACATATCATTTATTTTCGCAGACCAAACTCAAAGGGTGTAAAAACGGCTCATAATAAAACCACTTTTGAACCGTCCTAAATGGTTGACTGATGTATTTAAGACTGGTTTAGTGTTTTTGTGATTTGTTGTACGGAAAAAAACGAAGCAATTGGATGCAATCAAACCTTGGGTAAATAAAAGATGCATGACTAGATGAATATAATATTCTATTTTTTTATGACGTATTTAGTCATCTGTTGATCCAAACCGCCTGATTTGAAAGCGCGTGATCACATTATTCCCGCCACACGAGTGGAAATTAAACGGACATTGAATAGTTTGCGGGGAGAGAACTAAACATTTTATACAGCCTATATTTTAAACATACTTATTTTATGATTAATAATTACTACTTGTTCTTGATGCATTATTTGTGGATGACATACATTCTTAAGCAAAGGGCTTGACGCTATAGGATAATTTCTCTATTTTATGCTAGTAAGTAAATTTGGTAAGCTAACACTTGCCATTCAACAATAGCTTAATAACTAACATATTTAACTATAAGCCTATAACTAAGTCGGTATGAAGAACGAAGAGGATCAAGTTGTAGAAGAGGTTGCCTCTTTCGACGATGATGAGGTAATTCTTACCTAATACCGAAATCCATCAAACTCATTAGGCTTTTAATGTATTAATGTAAAGTTTGAATACACAAAATTACGTATGTCTGTACATTCAATTCCTATATTCCTAATTATTACAAGGAGTCCTTTTTTCAAGACATAGACCTTCTGCAGAAACATGGAATTGTGAGTATAATAGCACATTAAATCAAAAATCAAATATATCCACACACACACACACAACCACATCTCAACATGTTGCGCCCTCCTTATGTTATGCACAGAACATGGCCGACATTAAGAAGATGAAGGCCGTGGGTATTTGTACGGTGAAGGGCATCCAGATGACCACTCGTAGAGCTCTCTGTAACATCAAGGGGCTGTCAGAGGCCAAGGTTGAAAAAATCAAAGAGGCTGCTGGTAAAATGCTGGTGAGAGAAACTATTATTATTTCACACAGATAAATCCAGTTTTTTCGTTGGTGCTGTGATATGTATTCCCTAGTCTTTGTTTTACATCATAGACAACTGGTTTCCAGACTGCGTTTGAGTACAGCACCAAGAGGAAGCAAGTGTTCCACATCACCACTGGGAGCCAGGAGTTTGAGTTAAGATTTGAATACTTTTTTTTTTACTTTACAGTTTTCTAATGTAGCAGAAATGTAGCAGTTCTGTCTCTGTTATGAATATAACTAAATAACTGAATGTCGACGATATTGTGTCCTATCTTTGCAGTAAACTTCTGGGTGGAGGTATAGAGAGCATGGCCATCACAGAAGCTTTTGGGGGTGAGGACACAACGTGACACAACATACACTTTCAGCAACAAAACTATGTCAAGATTGTCAGCCAAGTCAAGTTTGAAATGCAGCAAATTCATTTTGTTTGCAGAATTCCGTACAGGGAAAACCCAGCTTTCCCACACTCTTTGTGGTGAGTGAACAACTTAGCTCTGTATTCATGTGATGAATGAAACAACATCAGATACGACTAATACTTCTTATACACTTTATCTGTGTAGTACCTTTAATCTTTCAGGGCATTTCAGGACCTTTTGAATAATATATCCAAATATTATTTTAGGACGAAGCAACCCATGAAACGACAATATATTAAAAAAGACTATTTTCTTGCGGCCTAGTAACGTCTCAGCTGCCTGGGGAGGACGGCTACATGGGTGGGAAGGTCATCTTCATTGACACAGAAAACACTTTGTATCCTTCACATGGAAAGTTTCACTTGCATAACCATCTTTCGTCTGGTACCAAGTTAACACATTATAGCCTTTGCAGTTGTGGAGATAAACTCTATTTACTTTATTTTCAGAAAAAAGCCCCTTGAATGAAGCGGTTGCAAAGATTAAAAAATGTTCAGAAAATCCAGCATTGTGACAACACTAATCCTTACCCTGGATCATCCTTTGTCTCATCCAAAAATTGCTCTACACTATAATTGTCACTTGTGTTATTTATTTATTATTTCAGGTTTATTTGAATAGGGACAGATACAGAAACATAGATAAACTTGAAATAGTCATCTGATGTTTGCATCATAGTGTTTCTATCCAAAGCTGTCTCTCTGCTGTATCCCCATTCATTCTTGACCTGCTTCCACCCTTGACCTGACTCCAGTCGCCCGGATAGACTGAAGGATATTGCTGACCGATTTAATGTGGACCATGATGCCGTCCTGGACAATGTGCTTTATGCTCGTGCCTATACCAGTAAGAAAACCTTTAGCAATTGCAATTTTGTATTGCAAATGGCAATGCATGTTAATACTGGATTTAATACACGTATAAGCTGTATGTAGTATTGTGCCCCAATGAGGGGCAATATTACAGAAAGATGTGCAATTACTTGCGGTGTCCAGACATGATGCCAAGGTGTTTACATGTGTGTTTATTTGTAAAGTGAAATAAACTTAACGGTTGGAGAGAAGAGCAGCCTCTGCAGTGCATAGTGATAGCCGCTCTCCTACTTTGCCCCTAGGTGAACACCAGATGGAGCTGTTGGACTTTGTTGCAGCCAAATTCCACGAGGAAGGGGGAGTCTTCAAACTGTTGGTACATGAGAGGAAACTATCCAAATAAATGATTCAATATTATAGATTCATATCTAATTTATAGTATAAATATTCATATATCTTTACATTTGCATCATTATCTCATGCAATGGGGTTTCAAGTTTTAAATGCATTATTATTTTATGGTGGTTCACAGTGAGCAATGAGTCTCTGGTTCCTTTGTGTCTCTTCAGATCATTGACTCCATCATGGCTCTGTTCAGGGTGGACTTCTCCGGACGTGGAGAGCTGGCCGAGAGACAGCAGAAGCTGGCCCAGATGCTCTCCAGACTTCAAAAGATCTCTGAAGGTCTCACACAATGGAAATCATGACCACAGAATTCAGTGTTTACTTGCAATGATTTATCTTGATTCATTAATTGAACTGCCTATGTCTGCCATCCTTTGTTTATGTTATTTCTCTTTTTACTTAACTGATTACCTGACACACCAAAGCAAACGTAAAATAGATTACATTGTTAGGAACTGTACTGTTTAACAGAAAACATGATGACAAATCATCTCTTTATAATCATAAATAAATGACAAAAGAAACAATGTAAAAGATATATATATATATATTAGATTATTATTGTTAGACATCTTATTCATTTTATTATTACATTATTATTCTGTCACAATGATTGAAGGCATATTGATGACACAACAGTTTATGTGTGAGGCCATTGAAGACCCATATTAAGGACAAACTCTGTTTGTATTGTAGCTCACTGGCTGATCTTGATTCCCTCCAGAGTACAATGTTGCAGTGTTCGTGACCAATCAAATGACAGCTGATCCAGGTGCATCAATGTCGTAAGTACTGCTTCAGTATGTCACAGTAAAAAAATAGATTATTCTACTTTGCCTCCTTTATGCCATTTGAAGCTGTTATTCATTTTATTTTCTCTCCATTCAGGTTTCAGGCTGATCCCAAGAAACCTATCGGAGGACATATCCTTGCCCACGCCTCCACCACTCGGATAAGCCTGAGGAAAGGAAGGGGGGAATTGAGAATTGCCAAGATATTTGACAGGTGATTGACAAGCCAAGAGCCGGATTCAGTCAATCCAACAGTAATTTGAATGGTAATTCCTGCTTCTCTAGTACCTAAACTGTCTGATTACATTCTTTGTTTGTCTTATTTCTTGTAGTCCCGACATGCCTGAGAATGAGGCTACTTTTGCCATCACCCCTGGAGGAGTTAGTGATGCCAAAGAGTGAAAGTGTTGGCATGACTCAACGGATACTGAATACAATGACAGTGCTGTTTCAAATATTTAGGGAATTATTATATTGTTTTTGACTGTTGTATTTGGATGTTGGGTGAAAATACTGAAAGGTATATTTATGATGTTTGCTGTATGATATAAAGAAGGATATATAAAAAATCTGAAAAAGGATACAGAAGAATTTGTATTGTGTTAGGAGATCATGGAAGAGCCAGTGAACTGCAGTAAAAAACGATTGTGATAGGAGTACAAGCCGACGGAGGCTGGAGCCCTAGCGGTCATTCCAGTAATACAAGAGCTTTGGAACACCTCGCGTAGGAAACCAGAGCCATATGCTAACCCAAAACACGGGACAGTAAAGCGATGATTACTTCAATAAATGAATTTCTAAGAATCTGAAGACACTAACGATCAAGCGCGTTTGAACGGAGCCACACATTCAACCGCTTTGTCAACGTGAAATAGGTTGTCAACTCTCCGAAAGCAGCAATGGACCACAGAGACACAGCCCCAGATTCGTGGGAGCTAGAGGAAGATGCCGAGGCCCCTACAACGGCTGCTGGTCTCTCAGCTGCTATCGCCGCTCTGAACGTAAACGCGAAACCGTTTGTCCCCAACATTAACGCTGCGGTATTTGTGCCAAGCTTCTTCCAGAGTACCGCTGTTGAAAGTCCGCCAGTATCAGATGGTAGGTTCACGCTTGGGTCATGCCTTTATTGACGGCACTAGCTAAGACAGCTGGAAGTTGGCTAGCTTTAAACCTGCTAGCCCGCTAACACAGCTAGCCCCCTTTACCTGTAACTAATGCCGACAATAACGGCATGTTGTCTGCTTTACCATAGTCAACAAGTCGAATAACTTGGGAATGACTAGCAATGTTACTACTGTCTCAGCTGTCAGTGTCTAGCTGTCTTAACGTCACAGCTAGATTGTATACCAACGATGTGCTCATGGAGACTTACAAACACTGGTTAAAACACAATTTACAAAAGTTTATAATGGTCTTTTCCCATTTTAGCTCCGTCTGATCCTACTGGCAGTATGGAGGTAGCAGGCACTATCGGTATGTAACTACAATGCACCTTTTGTCACAGTGTTACTACGATGCTGCTATGGTGGAGTACCATCCACAACCGAGGTGTGATTCTCGGTTACTTTTAATTGAGACCGGGGTGTTAACTCTCCGCTGAATTCAAAGTCGTGTTGACGCGTCACTTTTGTTAGAAGATCCCTAGCTATTCACATTTACAACGCCTTTTCTTTTCTCAACGGATGCAGTTTTAGGCCTATTTAGGAGTGACCATGGTTTATTTGGAGTGGTTGACGTTGGTAAATCCATGGGCAGGTTTAAGGCCTATAGTATGATGCAACCTCCCTTGTCCCAAAAATAGTTATCCCTATTGGCACATACCGTGTTCCAGTGATACCAAGCACTGGTAGTCTCACGAGACTCAGCGCAAGGGCGCTTTTCTGAGGCGAGCAATCTGAATGTGTTGACAAAGGGAGAACATTGTCAGTGTGTCACTCAATGCCTATGCAATTGTATCTGCCGGTGTCAGATGTTTACATTTTAGACAGGATCTGAGGGCTATGCACCTGGACTGTGGCCATACAAGAAATATTTTAAAGCTAGGGTTGAGTACTTCAGCCTTGAAACTAGAGAGATGGATAGAGGGTGGGATGAATACAATTTAGTGAATAATGTGAGCCAGAGATGTGTCTGAGTAGATGCCTTTTACTTTTTGGGCTTGCATTTTCTCTAATTTGTCCATATCTGACTGACATATCTTTACTCTATTCAAACTATTTGATTGTATTTCATAAGCCAAGGTCATGTTTGTGGATTACAATGAGGTTAAACTAAAGACCATTTAACTGATTAGTCACTTTTCTCAGCTAATTAATCATTCTATCCGTGAAAATAGGTAATAAAAAATATAGATTGCTTTGTATATGACAGCTGGATTGTGTCATTTTATAATGAAATGGAAGGCTCACTTGTGTCGGTTGCCATGGAGAAGCACTGCCTCTGTACACGCAGCAGAATTCTTATTCTGCTTCGTTCCCGGTCAGGGTAAGAGGAGAAGATGAGCTCCGTTGCAACAACAGGTGTAGATAGTTGTATGTCTGAAATTACACCAGGAACAAGGACATGCGAATTTACGAACAACTCTACAATGTTCTCAAGATAATTAATGTCAAGGGTGCCTCATTAGTCACACTTAGCCAAAGCACAGACACAACATTTCCAAAGCCATATTGCAGTGTTGGTCTAACAGCATAAGGACAGATTAGGCCCTACCACAGGTGGGCAGGTATAATAACTGAGCTATTACGTCCATTCCAGCTCCAGTGGAGAATGGGGGTACCGAGTCCGACATGGTAACAGAAGAGGAGACCTGGGAGCAGAAGGATGAACCGGATGGTGGGGGAGGAGGTGAAGAAGAAGGAGGCGAGAAGGAAGAGGAGGGTGCTGCCTGTGGCCAAGGAGGCCCCTCTGACGAGGAGGTCCAGCGGCTGGAGCTGGGGGATGAGGATGAGGAGGATGACGACGATGAGATGATGATGGAGGAGGAAGAGGAGGAGCTACCCCTTCCCAAAGTGGCTCCTGCCCAGCCCAATGCCCCCAAGAAGGAGCACGTCAATGTGGTCTTCATCGGTCATGTCGGTGCGTCCTCCATGTTGAGGGATACTCTGTTTTTTTTTTTTTCCAGTCTTTTAAGGATAGGCTACCTAGGAGCCTATGTTGGATCTCCAAATAGGTAGGGTGGGAGGGTTCATAACTCAAAGTAAAAATTATGATTATAAGATAACAGCACCATGAAACCATGAAGATACTTTTTTGTTTAGTTTCCTCTCGACTCCTGTTAACTGTTGAGTCATTTACCAAAAACTGTCATCCAAAGAGATAGAGATATATTGATAGATTAAGGAGCAGATAGGGGTAAGGCTGTGGATATTGAGGTTCAAACTCTAACCTTCTTGCTGGGAGTGGAAAGGCCCAAGCAACTATATTATCCTGCCCATAAGATGACACATAAAACTGAAGTATCAGGACGTTGGAGTGTGACTGTCAGGGAAGGGTTAGAAATATTATATCTCTAAATGCATTACCCTTTTGTCTTTCAGATGCTGGCAAATCCACTATTGGTGGACAGATCATGTGAGTTGTTTGTTTTGTATGTGTTTCCCTTGTTCAAAGAACACAATATTTATATTTGCACTGAGCTTAAAAGAGCAACAAGATCAAATGTAACATCAAGCCAACGGTATTGTGTTAGGTTCATGGAGCTCACATTAACAGTTTTTCTGTTCCAGGTATTTGACCGGTATGGTGGAGAAGAGGACTCTGGAGAAATACGAACGAGAAGCAAAGGAGAAGAACAGAGAGACATGGTGAGCAGTGTTTGTACTTTCATCGAGGAGTCCTTATCTTTCTGCATGATTGTGGAAAAGTTAAAACAACTGCTTTTTAAATTACTTTTAAAATAGGTTTTGAGTCCTTCACTGTAGTACTCTTAGTATTTATCTTGTATGTGTGCCTGTTTTATAATCAAGATCAATGTATGGGATTGCGTTGAAGCTCCACCCACCAGGGGTTTCACAAGCTCCATTTTTACTCTTTGTGCATGAATTTAGTCAGCGAATCACAGAGGAATCCAATATGCATTACTCAAGCAAATATATAAATTCCACTGACTATTCTGGCACACATCTATCAATCATGTTCGTTACTAAAGGTAAGGTAACACCCTCTCTGTGTTGTCCGGAGGGAATGGTTGCTTGATAAATGCCATTAGTCACAGTAAGAAGTGTTGTCAGTAGCTCAGCTTGCTTCTTCTGCCGGCATAAAGTCTTATTATTAAAATGTTCATATCCACTAAATGGTTCGTGCCATTTACATTGGCAGGGGAAGCCTATATTTAAGGCTGAACTTTTTGCTTTTTTTTGTGTGCCTTGCCCAATAGGTACCTGTCCTGGGCTTTGGACACCAACCAGGAGGAGAGGGACAAGGGGAAGACGGTGGAGGTAGGCCGGGCGTACTTTGAGACAGAGAAGAAGCACTTCACCATCCTGGACGCGCCGGGACATAAGAGCTTTGTGCCCAACATGATCGGTGGGGCGTCGCAAGCGGACCTCGCAGTGCTGGTGAGATGACATAACGCACACATGCACGCGCGCACACAACAAACAAGTTAGGGCACAAGGTCAAAGTGACTTTGAGTGGCCCACAGTGGTTAGAGCAGCACTGTATAGACTCAGGCCAGTGTGTACCTGGCGGGGACAGTGAATCATTGAGCACTGTTTTTATCTGCACCTCTATTCTAGTGGGCCAGTGGGTCAGTCGGTGCCACATTTAATAGTGAGCGGTGTCCATAGAAACGTTGGCTGCTTCTCTTTGTGCAGCAAGACAAAAGGCCAACAAACATGTACTTTAACAACAGCTGACATGCAATGCTACGTGCTCTGTTAATCCTGAGCGAACATAACAGCACCTGCAAGCAAGCAAGCAAGCAAACAAAAACACACTCACGGCCCCCTATTTACAGAAAGATAATGACTCCAAAGTGATTTCTTCTAATCTTAGCTGAGCTGTGATCTGTGACAATGCCTCACAGATGCACACAGGATCCTGAATTTAGTATTTTTCCTGACCTACCGGCCAAGCAATTGTTTAAATTTGTGACGCTGCATTTGTTTACCTGCCTAATGGTAAAGGTTATCCGGTAATGTTAACTTTTGAGCCTAGATGCACAGATTGATATCATATTGAGTGGAGTATCAATCTTCAAATAATGATAATACATTTATTGTCCTCATTTGGTGCATAGATTCTAGATCTGAATTGAGTCATTCATTATGGATGTTCCACCCCTGGCTGTCGTACTGGTGCCTCACTGCGGAGTTGTGATGACTCTGACACTGGGCCGCTCCCTCTCGGCCCTCTCTGACCAGGTGATCTCAGCCAGGAAGGGAGAGTTTGAGACGGGCTTCGAGAAGGGCGGGCAGACACGGGAACACGCCATGCTGGCTAAGACAGCGGGCGTCAAACACCTGATCGTCCTTGTCAACAAAATGGACGACCCCACCGTCAATTGGAGTCTTGATAGGTGACTGAAGTGAAGGATTGTGGGAGTTATTTTATCCTAGTGTTATTATTGCATGGTCTTGCGTCACTGAGGCTTATGTATTACGTATTGATGTATTGCCTTGCCATTATATTAATTGGTTATTTGGTATTATATGGTAATAATGATTTACTGACATAAAGTAGTCATACAATTATCATTTTTTTGGATTACTTTATTTACTATTGTTTTATGTAATAGTTATCATTCAAACCTCAGTCAATTATATGATCTGTCATTTTAGTCATACTCCAAATTTCAGCGGTACCCTTCTTGTTCATCCACATATACTGCGACAATCCATCAACAAGTCCACCTGGTAATTCCTTCCCTCTAGGTATGAAGAATGCAAGGAGAAGTTGGTGCCATTCCTCAAGAAGGTGGGCTTCAACCCCAAGAAGGACATCTACTTCATGCCCTGCTCAGGCCTCACGGGGTCCAACCTTAAGGAGCCCGTCCCAGAATGCACCTGGTACACGTAAGTCCATAAGCTTACTGTAATGATCACCACTGAAAACGACCATTATAGTAGATGTGTCAAACCAGGCCAGATGTTAGATGACGGATTTAGATAGATCACTTGATGAGTTGCCAACTGAAAGGCCTTTAAACTGATCCTTTCCTCTTTGTATTCTGAACCAGAGGGCTGCCATTCATCTCGCACCTGGACAGCTTGCCAAGCTTCACCCGGTCCAGCGACGGCCCCGTCAGACTCCCCATTGTAGACAAGTACAAGGTGAGGAGCTGGCAGACAGAAGGGATTGGCCTTGCCCCTGTGGTGCCTTCTCCATGGCGATGGTGGTCACTGCAATAGAAATCAAGGTCATTCAGTGGCCGGGTGGCGCGCCCTGCTCGAGGACCTTTTCTGTGTGTATTTTATCAAGCGGCCTGTTGGTTATTCAAATAATTTCCTCCCCATCAGTTTTTTTCACATGTACAGCACTGACTGACATGCTTGATTTCGACATTGCTGGATTTGTCACGCACAGCCCTGTGTTTCAGTGTTTTATTCTTATTTTCTGTCAACATCGTGACAAAATCCATTTAGAAGTAAAGGAGGCCTTGAATGTCCTTCAAACATTTATCTTGCACATTCACACGGACATACACACCACAGACAAACTAACACAGCCATTTTCTCACATAGATAATCTTTTGGCAACCTATCCAGCCTTAGAGATGTCGATTTGGATTGAACCCAACACACGGGTGGTTAATAAACATGGCTCTGTTTTAAATTCCCTGATTTTTTTTCTCACTCACGATTCTGATTCCTCCTGAACCGTGTGCGTGTGCAGGACATGGGCACGGTGATCCTCGGAAAGCTGGAGTCTGGCTCCATCAGTAAAGCCCAGCAGCTGGTGATGATGCCGAACAGGGTAAGACAGATTTCAGGGTACACTAGCACAACACATCTCATTGTTTAAGATACATGGGGATATGCCATTATACTCCAGGCAGATCGACACTGACGAACACTTTGATCAGACAGTTAAGATTATTTTCATGTTCTGGTTTCAATGCTATTCAGACAGTTGTACTGTATCCATACATCTTTTGCTCTAATAATGGCTCCTATCAAGATCATCTCATAAGACATTATGAACAACCCCTTAAGTGATGATTCAAATAATTTCCATGTACATGTGGTCGGTTTGTGTGGCAAATAGTGCAGCTAATTCTTTGTATTTGAGCTTGTGGTTTTGAACATTGGGGATTAATTTGAATAATAATTTGTGCAATCGAATAATAATGAATATACTAATACAAATGACAGTCAAGTCAAACTGAAAACTGAAGCCATTTCATTGCCCATCCCTAGACGAGGATACCCCTATAACGTGACCTCTGACCCCTGAGCAGCACACGGTGGAGGTGCTGAGCCTGCTGAGCGACGACGTGGAGACGGACGACGCCGACCCCGGGGAGAACCTCAAGCTGCGTCTGAAGGGCATCGAGGAGGAGGAGATCCTGCCCGGCTTCATCCTCTGCAACGCTGAGAACCTCTGCCACTCCGGACGCACCTTCGACGCCCAGGTACCCCCAGCGCCCGGGCCCTGCTGCACAGGGACGTCTGTTTCTACGTACTCCGAATTAAGAAGATATACTATAGCATGTGATTCATTTCACAGAGGCGGTTAGGTCCAACGTGACTCACGGAAAATTCTTATACAGATCATTTAGGAGCGGGTAGGAAATGTTGTTGAGAGGTAAACTGCAGACATTAGAGATTTGAGTCCAGTACCTTTCGGTAGAGAGTGTTCAAATCCAAGCTGAGAGTAAATGCCTAGCACTAATGACAAAGGTGATGACATGGTGGCTTGACTGGGCGGCGATGTCCCCGTGATGGGAAGGCACGTCCCTGCCCCGCATTTGTCATCTGGGTTTCAGTCCACATGGGGATTAAGTAGTGAGAGTGCAGGTTCATTAAACTCATGCATGCTGAACACGCTCATGGGTGTTTTTCCATTGGTGAGGTCAAAGTGTACATGCGTGTGGGGCTATTCTAAAGAGGGGCTGTTCTAAAGTCTCTGATGTTTTTTCCTGTGAGTTTACGGTGTCATATTTTGTATTGTACGACTTTGTTATTAGGTTAGTTAGTTACTTGGTAATAATTAATTGTATTATAATATGAGTCCCCACTCTGGATCTTTTTCAGCATAATCCAGAGAGCATCTCCCATTCGGTGATCCTTGAATATAATGTCTTCAGTCATTCTGTAATATTTGTTGGCTAATACTGATCTCTTTTTATGTTTCAGATTGTCATCATTGAACACAAATCAATCATATGCCCCGGTTACAACGCAGTCCTGCACATTCACACCTGCATTGAAGAAGTTCAAATCACAGTAAGTCATGCTCCCAGCATACAAAACCCATCATGAGCCTTCATGGAAAACCTTCACTCGTTAAGCCCCCACCTCTCTGGTTTGACTCTCTCCCACCTCATCCTCGCAGGCCTTAATCTGTCTGGTGGACAAGAAGTCTGGGGAGAAGAGCAAGACCCGGCCCCGCTTTGTGAAGCAGGACCAGGTGTGCATCGCCCGGCTCCGGGCGGCCGGGACCATCTGCCTGGAGACCTTCAAGGACTTCCCTCAGATGGGACGATTCACGCTGCGTGACGAAGGTGGGTGGGTGGACTGGCTGGGCGGACCAGGTGTCTGACGGGAATTATTTGCCTTGATCTTCTTCACTTTAAGTAGATCCATTAATATCATAAAACCAATGTTTACATTCCTTAGTTTTCAGAGCATCTCAAGAGCTTCGTCCACGTACCTCCTTTTAAAAATATGTTATTTCACGTCTTTGTGTTTTGGACTGGAGGCATGTAATGACTTGCGGTACAATAATGAACCGTGTAGGATGTGTCCAACGGGGACCTCCTCTCACTCTAACCGCCTGCTCATGTCCCCTTTTAGGTAAAACCATCGCTATTGGCAAAGTGCTGAAGTTGGTTCCAGATAAGGACTAAAGGAGCTCAAGCAGCATTATGCATGGAGATCTTCTACTGGGTTCAAACGTCAGGAGAGCGCTGCCAGAGCCAACCCGAAACAGCCCCTTCTGTCTCTACACACCACTATGCTGCAGAAGAAAAGTGCCGCGAACGATGACGACGATGAAGAAACACAAAATACAGGAGAGAACAGGGCAAATGAAGAAAAGAAAACAAACAAAAAGAAAACAAACAAAAAGCAACGGACTGAATCAGTTATTACGACGAACGATACGACTGGGTCCAGTGTGTCAGCTTTCTCATATTGAGAGCTATGCTATGCCACTAATGTAGCTGTTACCCCTCCTGTCCCCCCCCCCCCCCCCCCTGCCCCACACATACTGCTTCTCTGGTCAACATGCTGTTGGAAGGCTACGCCATTTGTTTTGGAATGGATATCAGTGCAGCGTAACTAAGTTCAGGAGAGAATTAAAAGAAAATCATGCTGATCGGCTTCATATCACATTATGGGCCTGAAATACCCTCTGAATATGATTTGCAAATGGATGGAGTCATCCCCCTTTTTAAACGATCTTGGTAATTCACTGGGACATTTTACTGTGGTTTTAAGGATTGCTGTACCAAAATTTTAATTTGGTCTCCACATATTTCTGGAGGTGTTGAATTTTCATGTCAAGTGAAATCAGATTGACAGAGAATGACCACACACAAATGCGCTCCCGTAATTGTCAAATAATTGATCAAAATAAATACAATTGATAAAAGAAAAACGAGTCTTGTCTACCAATATTATTCTTCTGCATGAGGTTTGCCATTGAGTCTTCTCCAGTTGTGTTACGTATGTGTTATAAATAAAGTTTTGAAGGTTTGTCTTGACGTCGGTTACAGCGTTCTGCGCATGCGTGTCTTGCAGAAACACGTGAAGCCACATTCTAGCAGAAACATGGCAGAAACGAATGAAGCCCTCGTGTTGGACCGGGAACAGGTAATTAAACGTAAAGTAATGAGTGCGCTGTGTAACCGATCCTTTTTGTTTGTTCGTTTTAGTTCATGGAACAGTGTTTTAGCAGAGAATTCTTTCGATATAGTCTAGCATAGGTTTAAGAACTATTAAGCTAACGCTAGCTTGTTGGCTTCCCAGCTGGTTCTGCCATTGATCATGGCATAGTTGGCTAGAAGTTGAATACTTAACAATACAGTTGCCAGCCGCAATGTACTCGCTGTTCATCGCTTGATGATTTCAATTTGTACATCATATGTTTGACAGGTGAAGAAAGCTGTCCTGGCACTACAGGCTTTCTTGAAGTCCAAGTCAACCTCTGAAGCGCTGTTCCTGAACGAGAGCGAGCACATCTCTCTCCTCTTCACGCTATGGAAGATCCCTAAGAAAGCAAGCAACATCCGCATGTAAGTCTCACTGATGTGCAAAAAAGTAGTCAATACGAAATCAATTGCGAGGACATTATTATTAACGTTAATGTCTTGTTTTGCGTTTCTGGTCTACCATATGAAGTACCCTAACTTTTGATCATGTTTCCTGACCCGCAGCCCATTGCCACATAACCAGAGATCGGATACGGACGAAGTGTGCCTTTTTACCAGAGATGAACCCAACATGACCGGCGATCAGACGCAGAGGTTCTATAAGAGACTACTGGAAGAAAAAGGCATCAATATCGCAGAGGTACTACTATAACTAACGGTTTACTCTTATATCTGCTTCAGTCAAATGTCCACTGGATGGGGACATTTGTACAGCTGGCTCCTTGCAGAGCCTATTGATGTCAAAGCAATATTTCACATCTTTTTCTTTTCTTTTTTACTATTTGGCTTTAAATCCCATCAATTATACTGGTTATGGTAGTTTCCCATAACTTGCATTGACCAGACCAAAGAATGATTGTTTTAGAACTTTACTATTCAGATCAACTTCCAGCAAAACCACTAGATCCTCATTTCACTGGAGCCCGTTTGTATAACTTAGCCAGAAAAGGGTGTTGGTATTTTAATGTATTATGAATTTACAGTACATGCAGATAAAGGGACAGTAAGAAGCAGGTAGGGGTTAGGCAGGGGTTTTAATGGTAAACTTCGGACATTGGGAATTAAACCAATGACCTTCTGGCAAGTCAAAAACCCTAACCCCTTCTGCACCGGTGCAGCCCATCTATTTCATTGGTACAACCAAGAAGGTTTATGGTATAAAGTTGTAAGTAGTTGTACTATATATTCTAATTGGGTCTGTCTGGTGTTGTGCCTCTACTTGCTGTTCAGGTCATCCCCTACAAGTTGCTGAAGACGGAATACAAGTCCATTGAGTCCAAGAGGCGGTTGCTGGGAAACTTTGACCTGTTTTTGTCCGACGGCCGCATCCGACGACTCCTTCCCTCCCACCTGGGAAAGAACTTCTATTTGAATAAAAAGTGAGAAATGTGTTGATATACCTGCACTTTGTAAGTTTTCCCATTGGCACCATCTAGTTGCATGAGTTGTAATTATAGTTAAAGCTAAATCATTACAGATGACAATGGCTTTAACAGCAATTCCCTGAATTGATTGGTGCCCGTCCTATGAAAAGTCATAGGTCCGGTTTAAGCCTAATTTGTTGGTATGCATTGTTGAACAGTAATGTTTATTTATTTGTAGTATGGGTTTAAAAACTCTTACAAAAAACATATTTGATTAGCAGTGACGATAACGATACGTTTAGTACATTTCTGCTCATTGACTATCAATCATATTGTGTCTTTCCCAGAGACCCCTTATCTGTGGACCTGCAGAGCAAGAGTCTGGCCCGGGATCTGAAGAGCATCATTCATGGGACCCGCATGAAGATCAACAACAAGGGTTCCTGCTGGTAACCTCAAAACCTTACTACTTGTTGGTTCATAATGTGACACGGACCAAATGCTGATTAAGAGAGAAATGTCCAAAGGTGGATGTAAGACGGAGGTGGTTGGGTTTTATTCTGGTTGAGTTTGCAAACCATGCCTTCTGGACAACCAAGTTTTGTGGCCGACAATAACGACGCAATAACGACACATGTTGCATTAATAGATCACACAGTTTACCAATAACTGTTTCTCTCATTATTTATAACCCATTCTGCATCTTTAATTTTGGCCTTATAGGAATTGTTTTTAATGGAATGTCTGTTTGGCTCACCTGTGTTCCAGTATGGCTTCCATCGGCCACTCTGGGATGACCACAGAGCAGCTAACGGACAACATTGAGTCGGCGGTAAAAGGGGTCGTGGATAAAATGCGTACGGTAAGTCCCCTAGTCCTGTCATTTGTGTGTCTGATGTCTTCTGTTACCTGGGGATTCAAACCACTCTTATTTAGAGAAATGAGGGAGTGCGTCGTTCTAGTAGTTGCTGTGTTTGACACCGAGATGAAAGGTTCTAGGTTTGAACCGCCATTTTCAACCGCCTGACTGTAGGCGCCTTTGAGCAGGAGGCCTAGCCCCTACCTGCTCATCATCTCATTTGGGCGCACCCCATCAAAACCTCCCCCTGTTCAATGTGGGACCGGGGGTCCTAGTGGTGCTACAGTGATTTCGAAGTGTGACCAGAGGGTCCTCCTTTCAGTGGAGGCTGTCTCTATAGCTTTGATACACACAGCTGGGTGCCTCACCCGTACACCTCGTTGGTAGTTGACGGGCGTTAGGGCTGTTAGTTGATCAAACGATAAGTTGGTTGAGGGAAGGTTAATCAAATCAAATTTGGATATTTGATTAACCGTTTAAGTAATTTATCGAGAACAGATCACAAACATTTGCTGTTTAATGTTGCAGTTCAAATCAAATATTTGTTCATGGATGCTTAGTAAAGGAATAGTCAAGTTTTTTTTGGCTGCCTGTCCGATAAAGCAGGCACATGCAAGACATCACTTTCGACTTGATGATTAACCCCCCGCCCCCCCTCTTATAATTTTCAGCAAGGACCCGTGGTGAAGCTTATCCACCTGAAGAGCCTGGCGTCCGTGGCTTTGCCCATCTACAACGCAGTGCTCAGTCAAATCACCACCCTGGACGAAGCACAGAAATCCGCCAAATCACTCAAGAAAAAGGTTTGTTTTTAAATGTGGCCCCCTAATACAGTATTTAAAGACGTTCAAGAAATTCAGCCTTGGTGCAGAATTACAGCCTCTACAAGCCAGTCCCACAATGAGCTTTCCACAAACGTTCCGTTTTTTAGAGGCGGGTCAAGGTGGAGGATGGGTGTGTGGCCCTGAGCAGCTTGCGGCCACGGTACCATGCGCTAGTGTTTACAGTGGATGTATCGCAGTGGCTCGGATTCCTAATATCATCCGGAGGTGCACAAAGCTTTTGACCATGTTATAGATATTCTAGAACACTCCGGGTGCTCCGGTGGGAGTCCTGGTGCGCTATATCTAAATAATATAATATGTAGATATCTTTATAATATATATTATCACGGCCAAAAGCTGTGTGCGCCTCTGGATGATATTAGGAATCAAACGACTGCGTCGGGGTCTCTGGTTCTTCCACTTCCACATCAATCTGAAGTGCAGACTGTGAGCGGCGACATGGAGGAGAAACAAATCGTTGCCGTTTGCGGCTCCCGGTACTTCCATAATGAGACTCTTAGTGGGGGTTATCACGGCCATGGTTGAGAAGGAATTGGGGGGGAAAAGGAACTTTGGCTTTGACTGCCTGAAGTCCAGATTGAACCATGTCATGAAGTAGGAAGGGATTGTTGCCCGGGATTGTCTCCTGCCTGAGCCCCGCTGCCGGAGCACCTCCGCCGCGGGGTTCAGGCGAGACACAACCCCCAACTACGAGTCTCGTTGTGGAAGTTCCGGAGACGTCAAAGAGAACCCGTTACCCGACGCAGTCTAGTCTTTTCACCAAATGGGAGCTTACCTTATGTTGCGTGTTATGCGCCATAACACCAGCAGCAGAACGGCTATCCAAATAACAAAGAAATGTCCAACACTTGCGTTACAGTGTGTGTATTCATACACACATGTGGCCCTCGCACGGTCGTAGCTCATTTTCTGACTGGCGGGCCATATTCTCTGGGCGGGCAAAGCAGAGAAAGGGGAGGTAACCTGGCCCCTTATGACGACATATGGGGCCACATTCCAAGTCGGCACGTCTGACCTTTCATTTTTCAAAGGCGGAGCAGGATACCTAGCGCTCTTTTTACACCAAACATAGTTTTTAGCCACTGGGGGACCATAGGCAGGCTAGGGGAACTCGTATTAATGTTAGAGAACCTACTAAAGTGACATTTTCATGCCATGGGACCCTTTTAAAATCTCTTCTTGTCACTTTCACAAGCTCATCATCGCCATAGTGATGTCTCAATGGTAGTTTTTCTTAAGTGCTTACTCAAATTAATAATGATTTCCTGTTTTTCTATTTCTAGAAGGTGGCCAAGAAGGTTTCTGGTGCTGATGACAACGATGAGGAAATCCCAACGCTGGTTCCCATTGGAACACCCGCCAAAAAGGCAAAGCTTGAGGTCAGTACAGCTGCAGCTTCCTCTTTCACGTTGTGACTCGATGTGTTCCTTATACAATCATGGGTATATACGTCCACCACTGTTCTTTATCAAGGGCATTTGGTTGTTTGCATGATCGTGCCGTGCCGTAAGGATGTATGGTTCCTAAAATAACATGAACACATACTCCATCAGACTTCATTCATTTATGCAAGAAAACAAATAAAAAAATTTTGTGATGTAAGCTTAATACGCTATTTATGGATTATCGTATTAAGTTAAAGATTCCTTTAGAGTGTAAGGAATATCGAACACTGATATTAAAAACAATGTGTTTTGGGCAGAGTGGCTCTGTGTTATCCCCATGTTTACGAACCATATGAAGGTGACCAACCTAACATTTTACAACGGGGACAAAAGGGTAAAGATGGCTCTGTTGAACATGCAAGTTATATGACCATGTTCTTCATGTCTTTCGGTGGATCACAATTTTTGATTCATTGCCCCTTTTAAAGACATGCCATGTCTTCCTCGTAAGGGTGGCTGGAACTGACCTCTCGTTGTGCTCCTCTGACAGAAACCACAGAAGAGCAAAAAGAAGGTGGTCCTCGAGACGGCCCCTAAAGCCCCCAGACCCCGGAGGAGGAGGACACACAAACCTGCCGCCCTGGAGAAGGCCCTCACACCTAACGCTCTGAACAAATCCCCTAAACACGGCGGACAGAAAAAGACCCAGAAGCACCAGCCCCAGAAGACCGGCAAGCCTTCTCCCAAACCCAAAAAGAAGGCACGTAAAATGACCAAATGAGCGCCACGGTGACGTCTGTGCACCCGCGCCTCACCACTGCTCCCTCCACACGGACATTTGATCACATGGAAATCTAGTCTAAACCAGTCTGATGTTGTTCATAGCTATGGTGATGCTCACTTGCCATTTGTTTTCAAAAATGGACCTGTATGCTTTGTTATATTACGATAATTATAAAACGTAACTACTCAAGTTCCCCTTTCCGTCTGCTTATTTGTTAAAGTTTGAACCTTTATGATCATGTTACATATGCTGGAACAGATATTATAAATATTGTCTCATAATGTCAGCAATACGTTTTGGTAGGGCAAAACATTGATTGTTAATATTGTTAGGTATATTTCTTTTTTAATTTTGTAATGTTTTTAAAATGATGGAAATAAATACATACAAATTTAATATTTTGTATTAAACCAGTGATGAGTATAATAGCAGTAATGGGCAGGAATTGGATTTTGCATATTAGGCCTGACTATATTCAAATGAAAACACACAGAGCTGAAGATGTATACTTCATCATTTGTTGCTTCATAAGCGGAATGTTAAATTGAACCTAAATAATAACATGCAACAAATTATTTGTATACAGTATTCATCAACATCAGAAGTGTATTCTGCTAGTGGCCAGAGCCAGACGGTTTAGCTCAGTTTTGGCTCACCAACAGTGCTGCGGCCTGTATCGAATGACAGGCCTCTTGTGTGGCGGGTTACGCTACACATTTGCTCAGATGCTTCCGGTTAGAACTGCACAATAATATTCTGAACAAGTCTGAATCATGCCATGGATCCTTAGATCTTCATCAGACCATTAATCTCTGCAGACTGCAGAATACTTGGTGTAATGGCGAAAAAACCGTGGTTGGGTTTTTCCTATAACCCCAAGATCCCAAGTTGTCCTTTTGCCACACGGAGAAAGCTGGTGATGGCATTGTTTGACACGCAGTTTGTGTCCAAAAAAGAGTAAGAGTTTGACTGTCCAAGGCCGTCCTTTGGCCGTCATTTATTGTAAATAAAATATAACAAATTAAGGATGCATATATATCAAGTTGCACAGTTCACAAACAGACGGTCAATAACTGTATCTGCTTGCCAGCCTTCTCCATGTCATGCACTTCCGTGGCCTATTTAAAGGGTGCACCATCAGCACCTGTCGCAGGTGTGCACTCACCAAAGGTGGGAAAGAAGGAGAAATTAGTGAGTCACTCAAATCATAAAAAACTTAAATGCGGCTCCTACACTTGGTAATGTTTAAAGTAATACATATTGTGTTCTGTATTGGCTTCCTGAAAGAGAGCATGTATGGCTGTGAAGGAGGCACTGGTGTAGAGTGGATTACGGTGATGACAGGGTGTCAAGGAGATGGAGTGGGTGGCTCACTCATCCATAACCTCTGTTATTCAGGGGTGTGGAATTACAGGTGGCAATTGCATCCCCCTGTTGTGGCCCAGAGATCATTTCCTTCTCACACTGGTGTGCTTACCTGAGGTCACTTATTACTCGGACACCCGGGGAGAAGGAGCTGATATGAAAAGATGACGAAGGCCAACTGAGAATATATTTATATCCTACTGAAGATTCACAAGGCTACTGGAGTTCCCTCAGTTATTTTAAAGATATTCCCCGTGATGGATGCAAGACTTTTGGACGAATCGGAAGAACGGCCGCGACGGTCCTGCTGCCTTCCTTCAGGGAACGCCTCGGAACCTTCCGACTGGGCCCACTTCCACAAGCCCATCATCACCATGGTGATGGGCGCCCTGATGTCGGCCGCGGGGGCCGCTCTGCTGCTGTTGCGCGCCCTGGGTGTGAGCGAGGCCCCCCACGCCATGGTCCCCGCCTGCCTGTCGGCGGGGCCCGTGTTCGTGGTGCTGGGCCTGGTGTGGATCCCCATTCTGAGGCAGAAGCAGAGACGTCGCGCCTCCTGTTACGAGGGGGGCACCCTGTACGGCACCGAGCGGTGAGGGGGCGGACGGTTGGATGGGCGATGCTGTGAAACCTGAGCACCCCCCCCCCCCCCCCTCCCCAGCAGCCCGACACGACAAAGTGTCCTTTTTCTTTTTTTCTTTTTCTAAACATGTGGTAGCCTACAATCGCACCAATTGGTTGACGGGTGATAAGAACTTATGGTCATTGGACTTTGTACCCTGGGGCTGAAAAAACGTTTATTTATCCCCGTCTATGAGTCAGAGAGCCACACGCACTTTGCCACGCTCTCGAACACACCACCCTCACATTTCGTCGGGTTCTGGGATTCCTCCTCGGGAGTGGACGGAACACACCGTCGCCATGTCGACGGAGGTGCGGATGGAGCCCGTGACGGAGATCCAGTACGGTGGCGTGGGCCGCTGCAAGTGCTCCTTCTGGTTCGCCGTGGCGCACGACGTCCTGGGCCTGGTCATCATGATGATGGGGGTGTTCGGCGGCTTCGCCATCCACGACCTGCTCATCTACGCCGGCTCCATCATCCTCTTCTTCAGCCTCATCTGGTGGGTGTTCTGGTACAGCGGCAACATCGACGTGCCCCCCGGGGAGCTGGAGGACGACGTGGGCATGGTGAAGATGAAGAAAGGCGGGCTGACCGGCGTCGTCAGGAGCATGTCCAGCCGCGTCTCCAGTGGCCTCCGCAGCTCCTTCCGGAGGACGAGCGGACGCTTCCGGAGGGACGCCCCGGCGGCGGGCGACGAGCCTCAGCACAGGGAGAGCAGGCCCTCCACCGGCAGCCAGATGAGGAACGTGGAGGTGGCGCTGTCCACCATCTCTGAGGTCACCGAGTCCACGGCCTCGTGAGGGCGACGCCGTCCCATGTGACCTGGCTGTGGCGGGGGGGGGCTGTGTCTTCAGGTCTCCAGGGAGGGAAACGGCTTCCATCGTTTCAGTGCTGGAGACGGCAGGCCGCCACGGGTCGCCTTATGGGAAACATTGACATGACGTGGCTCTCCAGACCGCCGCTGAAGTAACTGAAACCACCGTCGAGGGGGGCGGATGTCAGCGATATGATATGATCTCACTCCGGTAAACATCTGCCCTCAGATCTGTGTTCATCTGGAAAATGTGTGTCACTATTCGACGGGTTCCTTCTGGAACCGGGAGATACTGGTGTGCAGAGCAGTTACTGTAATGATTAAACAGTATCGTGGACATGGGGACGCTTGGTAAGATGCACATGGTCTTATCTCTGAGATAAGAACATTAACTTTGGACACACACGGTGAGTTAATTTGAGGAAGGTACGGTAACTAAAGCACTCCAAACAATATTTCTCTTTCAAATCGTGTCTTATTTGTGTGGTAGCTTTTGAACCGTCTGTTCAGTTTGATAATGGTAATTTTTAAGTGAGGACTTTGATTAAGAGATAAAATTGATAACCAATAGTCCACTGTCTTAATGGGTCTGGTCTGTTGGTTATAAATACATAAAAGGCTGATCGGTCATATGGTCTATCAGTGATCAATCTTTATCCTTGCATTTTTCTAGTCATTCATTTATAGACTATTTTATACCTGTGACTTCCATATGTTTGGTAAATACCCAGGATTTATGCAACCATATATCCAGGGTTTATGTAACCATTACCTGTCCCAAGTCTATTTATTGTTATTTTGTCAATGTTGTCTACCTTCACATTACTTAATTGACCAATACATTGTACGGTTTATGTTTTCAATTAAAAATGAGATTAATGAACTGATATTGTACATTTGTTGTTATGCATCTGTCCGATTTGCGACAACTATTATATTATTACTGTTTTTAAGACTTTTCCGTTCATGTTGTAAAATAAAAAGCTAGCGTTGTACATAAAGGTTGCAGCTTACTTCCCGTGCAGTCACACCCTTTACCCACTGGCCTTAACGTGGGAGGGGCCCTCACAATGTTATCAGTCAGAAGCTATTAATCATTATGTGAACTGCAGGTATGCAATCTCACTCAATCTCTTTGTGTTTCATGCATCCGAAAATCTAGTAAATTGAATGATTCCAAACTCCTCTCTAAATAAATTGAACTTGGTCATTTGTACATTATCTTTGTTTTTTTTGGATTGTGTTTGCATGGCTGCCATCAGCAAATTGCTTTATTACGTGATAGACAATTTTTAGACGTAAAACCTACATTCATTATCATTGTCCCACAAACATACACACTCACACACATACACACGGTAATCCTGAGTCAACAAAATAGAGACAGACAGATTTAGATGCATTAATCTATGCATCAATAAAACATAACCAAAACATGCTCATAGCACATGGGGTTGAGCAAACCTATTTCAACTCATACCTTTGTTATTTGTTTTGCATAAATAATTAATTACATTGTTTTACACTTGAGCTTAGCTCAGCCCTATTCTAAATTGTATAAGCAAAACAAATCTTGTTTCCCCGGAAAACTTGTGTGACCTTTGCGGCAGAGGGAACCCTGGGGACCTCATGACACTGTAACATGCTGAGGTCCTGCTCCCCTATGGAAGATTGAACTTATGTAAGCTGAAACCCCAATGGGGAGAGTCTAGCCAGTAGCATCACAAGGGGAATAGAAATGGCGAGTACTGCTGTGTTGTTTGTGTTTGGAGAGTATCTTGAGGAGAGAAAGCAGAACTCCCCTCAGGGGAGGAAGTCTTTGGAGGGAATATTTTCCTCCAAGTGTCAAGAGACCCTGGATAAGGTTAGAGGTTGAACAAGTGTGACGTCGGCAGGCGTCAAACCCGGGCCACACACAGTTCCTTCCCCCACCTAGACTCATCCTCCCCACAGGGGGGAAGACCATCTGGTATAGGTGAGGAGAGAAAAAAGGAAAGTATATTTAATATTCATAATCATAATGATCACTACAACGTTCAACCTTTAGTAAATTGTATATTGCACACTGGGGGCTTGGGACAAGGTATCGGTTGTCATCCGCACAAGAGATTCTCTCAACACACAAAACACAGAAGATCTCTTGACATGAAGACATCGCAATCAGAGGTGCGATGGGTCTCTGGACCCAAGGTAAAGACATCGACCAAGCCAGAAACAGAATTAACCGTATAACCTAATAAACAGCAAGGAAAAAACATTGTGACTCTCAATTCATGGTTGTAAAATTGATAACCAACTTCTAAGCAATGGTTGGTAGAGCTTTTTGATACATTGTGATACTTAAATTACTTATTCATGATATGAAATGTGTTCTCTCAAGTCCTGCCATGAGGATGATTTTGGTTGTGTTTTACATAAATCAATGTACCTCAATCTGTCTATCTGTCTTTCTTTCTGGCCCTATGTTATTAATTCAGGATTAATGTGTGTGTGTGTGTGTGTGTGTGTGTGTGTGTGTGTGTGTGTGTGTGTGTGTGTGTGTGTGTGTGTGTGTGTGTGCGTGTGTGTGCCTGTGTGTGCCTGTGTGTGTGTGTGTGTGTGTGTGTGTGTGTGTGTGTGTGTGTGTGTGTGTGTGCGTGTGTGTGTGTGTACGTGTGTGCGTGTGTGTGTGTGTGTGTGTACGTGTGTGCGCGTGCGCGTGTATTTGATACACGCATACATTGGTGTATTGGTAGCAGCCTTGGTCCCTCATCAAGTTTTTACCTTACCTCCCATTTCAAATTCCTAATACGTTTTTTAAGCTATTTGAAAATTAAAATATAGATTTTTTTTAACTAAATCTGCTAATAACTAAGTAATGACTCAAAACACTGTCGTGCCGCGTTGAGTTGATTGAAAACTACAAGTCCCATCAACCCGTCTTCCTCATCATGTGACACGGTGTGTTTTGCCATGTGACCACGCTCCATCGCCCTACCGTTTCCCTTTTCGCAGTGTCACAGAGGTAACAGGGAAAATACCTTTTATTTTCAAACCGCCCGCACACAACAACCCCAGTGGCTCTTAAATTAAAACCCGGGGTGCACCAAGACAGGTTTTATTGTGTGCTTGTCTTTTTATTTTTCTTCAAAGTGAGACAAATATCAAGACACCGGCAGGCCTCAGTGGACGGTGTAAGCATCAGTTGTCACCCCACGGTCGTGTGGTTGCACGACAGCGAGGAGAGCGTTATGAACCGGCCCACTGATAGCTTCTCCGGCTAATCGCTCCGGAAGGATATGACGGTTCGCTGATTCTGGGTTTAACGACGAATATTGTTGACGATGAATTAAGTATTTTGGATGTCAATATTGAAGCTGACCTCTCAGAATGAACGGTAAGAATAGGCAACAAAAGTTTTGTTGACACTCGTGTACATGTCAGATTGATGACTCCTTGATAACACACAATATATGAGGCTTACACATCTTGTCAGTGCTTAGCAGGGTTTGAACCGACTGCATGTCTCTTTATGAGACGTATATATATATTCTGTGTGTCAATGACGTTTTAATTGGCCCTCTGTGCAGTGAATATTTATTAAATAAATGACCTGCTAAAGTATTATCAAACCTAATTGACGTATACTGCATGTGGTTCACGAGGAAATTTTGTTCATTTAGTTGTTTTGATTGCAGAGCACTGGCAGCAGTTTGCACATTGATCGAATAAGGGTCAATGGCAGGCTTCTCAATGACAAACGCGGGCTGAGTTCAAACGTTACAAGATAAACATGATCTTGTGTAAAGCTTCGCGATGCATCACTTTCTCCTCTTAAAAGATGATTTTCGAAACCTGTTTTATTATTTTAGTAGGATAATCCGTGTTGAGTGGTGGCAGTGATGGTGGCACCCACCAGGAAGATTCTAATGCTATTCGCAACTAATAAAGTGAAACAGTATTAGTAAAATGATCAGCTTGTACGGTGCGGTGCGGTGGTCCTCTGATCTCCAGGCACCCAGCAGAGTGACACCAAGAGACAACACCACCTGGAGAGGTTGCTGGATGCTGTTAAACAGGTGTGCCCACGACAGAAGAATGAGATACACGTTATGCTATGACTTGTCTTTCAGTGCTGCTTTGTAAAACACGTTTACATGATGTGTTCCTCCCAACTCATTCATTACTGGAACAATTTTGTTTTGTATTGTTATATAGTAATAGCAATACAACTATTTATATGGGTTTATTTGGTGCAACGGTATTGTGTCTAGCTCAATTCAATGTTCATCAGTAGAAATGTGTTGCGCTACTTCAATGGCTGACGAGAATATTTGGGGTAATTTCATTTTTTGCCCGTTGATTCAATATTTTGCAGGATCAAACAAGTCGGGGAAGGGGGTGGGGATTAACCGATGCGGAACCAAATGTACAAGCTCGGCAAATTAACTTTCTATTTCAAGTCTCGACTCAAACTAGTGTCAGGACCTTGTGAAAAATGTACTTATAAAAACGTAACAGATAACGAATCGACATCATGCATATTCATTCGGCAGCCCATTTGTACCTCTGTGGAGCCCCATCCATCCCTTTTATCCACATTAACACCCCCAGTGCATAACAGTGGATCAGTCGGAGTGGCTCTATGGACTGGCTAATCTATCAAGACACGTTTTAATTCCACTTAACGCAACGTTTCGCCGTGTTCAATGCCTTCCCGCTTCCTATGCACAGCGCTCACAGAGAAAGTTTAGCATTCCCTGTAGTCCATTACCGCTCTCCTCCATATCTTTCCAGTGCCAAATCCGCTTCGGGGGCAGAAAAGAGATCGCTTCGGACTCAGACAGCCGGTAAGACTTTCACTTTATTATTAACTTCAGGCACGCGTGCCTGGTGGTTAACCATCCTTAGGGTGGAGATGGAGACGCCACTCTGCTGCAGCCCACCACACACACTGGAGAGGCTTGACCTCCGCCCACCCGCTTGCCAGCTCGCCTCCGTCCCTTGCGGCCCTCTGAGATTCACTAACGAAGGACGTCTGTCACTTCGTCCACTGTGTGTGAAACACACTCGCAGTCCAGACTCTGAATTTGAGGTCACACATTCTCATGTGTGGAACTTGGCTTGCGGAAACGGGGTACCTAGCTCCGTAGGATCTGCAGAATCCCCTCCCTGTGTTAAAAAAACAACAAATTGAAGACCCTTCCGGGCACATTATTAACCCCGGTATTACTATTGACTTATTGACCTGCCCTAGCACCCTGTGTAGTGGCCTGCTCCTCCTGCTGAACTATTAACCAATAGTTTGAAGATCTAAGTGTGTTCAGTTCCATTTAACATGTTTGATAAAAGAATGACCAGCATGCGTGCGTGCGTGCGTGCGTGCGTGTGTCTGTCTGTCTGTCTCCCTGTGTGTCTCTGCAGGGTGATCTGTCTGTGTGCCCAGTTTGAGACGGTGTTTCAGCATGGCCTGAGGAAGACCAGCGGGCTGGCGCTCACGGCCGCGGCACTCAAACAGGTGGCTGGGTTCGCCAACAAGACAGAAACGGGTAGGCTACCCCCAGCGACCGCCTTCTTCTCTCTCTCTAGGACAGGGATGGGCAACTTTCATGATAAAGAGGGCCAAATTTTTCATCATAACCATCAGAGGGCCACATGACTGCACACTTCAACTAAACGTGAGCTGAGAGAAGCTACACAATTTTGAATTTGGTAGATACGATTCCTGTATTCTGGTGCATTTTGGGGATGGCCACTACCTAAAAAATCTTCCAGGATCGTAACCTATGTACGGTATGTTAATTGAACCAACATACATTCATTTAGTTTTCCATGCCCAATAAGACACATGAATGGTTGGTATTTTTATCAGTGCAAAGGGCACATACATCATCATTCAATGATGCCACAAAATTGAAAAACAGTGGCCCAACATTAAGTGCAACCACTCAATGAACTCAAATCCAAGAAGCATGATATTCATTGCAGTTGTAGTAGTTGTAGTGGCGACTTAAGTGGATATCTTTAATGACTGATATAGTTTCTAAGCAAACTAGACGCATGGGTTTGCCTTTGAATTCTATGAATTCTTCTGATCTTTTGTGACCAAGTTTTCTGTAACTCGATCAATTATTATTATTATTATTATTATTATTATTATTATTGTTTTTATTATTATTTTTTAATTATTATTATTTTTAATTATGTGCGGGCCGCCAGTTGCCCATCCCTGCTCTAGGAGGAGAGGAGGGCTTTCCTGTATTCATACCAACAGACGGTCTCTCTGCATGCACAATACTGCTATTTGTATCTCTTTCTTCCTTCTTTTGTTTCTCTGTCACTGCTGAAGAGTGGGAGCGTTTTCTAAATTATTAAAACACAAACCACTCTGAAGGTTAGGTCCCGTGACATCATGTATATGTTGAATCAATATTCGTGAGTGAAACCCATTAGCAGGAACCGTATCCTCACTGTGGTGGACTCTATTCTCCAGTGAAACAGGACCTTTCAACCACCACACAAGATGGCACACACACACACACAGAAGTACCTTCAATTTATGTCTCATATTGTTTTATAGTGCATATGCTAATTGCTCATAAATGCAAAACAGTAGAGCCCCCCATTGCACCCATTTCTACTAATTAACATGCCTTGGAAAGACTTTCAGACATCTATTTTTATAAGGTAGTTCTATAAAAGAAGACTTTGTGGCGGCGGTGAACCCTGATTAGCGCGGGTGTGGGTAAATGCAGAGTGAATTGGAAACAAGCTCTGTGTAGTCACGGCAACACGGCACGCTGTGAGGTGTGGAAGGGATTTTATCAGTTAAAGACTTCTCCTGGGAGTCTTAACTAGATATCTGTGTGAATGCTTCGTTAAACTTTGACCACTGGCCTCTTGACAGAGGAACGCTGCTCCAATGAAATATATTCTGGTAAACTCTTCCTGTTCTACACTCCCCTGCAAATTTCTTGGTCTCCTGTCTCTTGCCTTGTATTTTTAGTCTGTGTCTGCTATGACCCTCCGATCATAACACATTCAAAATGTTCTCTTCTTTTTCTCCTCTCCTCCCGGCACGCCTCTACTTCAACCGGCCTTTCACTCCTGCATCTTCCTTTGCAGTTTAATTGTAATTGAATTCTGCTGTACAGACCTTCTGTGTGATACGGATTTAGTTTAAATTAAAAAATAAATGCTACAGCCCTCAGGCCACATCAAGATGATTTAAAATGTGCTCTATAATTATATTATGATTTGTGACCTGGGTTAACTCTTCCATCCATCATCTCTGTCTCTGTCCCTGGTTCTCTCTCTCTCTCCCCTCCCTCCTCTCTCTCTTTCTCTCTGTCCCTCTCTCTCTCTCCCCCCCCTCTCGGTCTCTCTGTCTCTCTCTGACTCTCTCCCCCTCTCCCTCTCCCCCTCTCTCTCCCCCTCTCGCCCCCTCTCTCTCCCTCACCAGAGCTGACCTTCTGGTTCTATGTGAAGGAGCACCTGAACCGCCATGAGCTGCAGCGGTTCTACGCTCTGCGCCACATCTCGTCGGAGCTGGGTCGCGGCCGGGCCTGGCTGCGCTGCGCCCTCAACGAACACTCGCTGGAGCGCTACCTGCACACGCTGCTCGCCGACCGCCGCCGCCTCGGGTGTGTGCGCGTTTGTGTGTTTTTGTGTTTGTGTGTGTTTGAGTGTATGTATTTGTATTTTGTATTTTCCTCCGGAACCTCATACTGCGGCTTTCATTTCCTTCCAGAACATTCTATGAAGACTGGGCCTTCGTCCTAGATGAAGAGCGGGCCAGCATGCTCCCAACCATGGCAGCCGGTAAGAGAACATGTCATAATGTCTCACTCCTGCTGGGTCGGTCTCACTCTTAGAGCGTGCCTTTAAGCGTGTTATTATCTGCTTATCGGGCGTGTCGTGTAAATTACATCTTCCGTTGTATCTCCCAAGAAAAACTAGTTTGTACCGGTTGACTTTGTGTAGGGCAAGATCAGACCAGATTTGGGCCCAGCCAGACCATAGGAAACTTGCGTACTCAACACAGCAACACACAGTAGAATGCATCAAGCCCCCAGGCCTAACGACAGGAGCATTTCCCTCAAAACAAACCACGTCAACAATCCATGAATAATAAACTACTATAGGGCTCCATGGGAAGCCGCTCTGAAGAGTTCCCTGCAGGGGGTCCAAACATACAATGGCCCCCCACTGATGGAACCTGATCACCTGACTGTAAACCTTCCCAGATCTCAGCTCCCGGCTTCCATTTGCATTTAATCACTGGCCATATGGTTGGTGAGTGTGCTTTGATATTGATGTTGAGGTATGAGTTGCTATGCTTTTTCCTTGGCCCAGATCCCATTGAGAGGATTTATATTCTTCTGTTTTCATCGGGCTTTCCCCCCCTAAGGCAAAGGCTTGTGCAGCTCTAGCACTGTATTGTATTGTAATTGTATATAGGAACAGAACACCCAGCGGGGCTACTATCATGTGGCTGGAAGAGGAACCAGGGGGCGCGCGCACACACACACACACACACACACACACACACACACACACACACACACACACACACACACACACACACACACACACACACACACACACACACACACACACACACACACACACACACACGCACACACTAGATTGGATAGTGAGCAGGTACTTGGTATAGAGAGGGTACTCAAGCTACTTAAGGTATTATGGTACTACTGTACCTTATTTTTTCTCTCCGTCTACTCTATGTACTGTTTACTATTTATTTGTGTAACAGACGCTCTTTTTCAAAGGAGCCTGCAGTTAATACAGAGAAATAACATTAAGGAGCAGGTGGGGTAAGAAATTGAATTTACATACATATTATTTAGGAGCAGGTAGGGGTTAGACAGTGAACACAGATACAGGTCATCGGGAGCAGGTAGGGGTTAGACAGTGAACACAGATACAGGTCATCAGGAGCAGGTAGGGGTTAGACAGTGAACACAGATACAGGTCATCAGGAGCAGGTAGGGGTTAGACAGTGAACACAGATACAGGTCATCAGGAGCAGGTAGGGGTTAGACAGTGAACACAGATACAGGTCATCAGGAGCAGGTAGGGGTTAGACAGTGAACACAGATACAGGTCATCAGGAGCAGGTAGGGGTTAGACAGTGAACACAGATACAGGTCATCAGGAGCAGGTAGGGTCAGACAGTGACGAAGAACAACCAACCATTAAGAACCTATAAACGACTCAAGTGTCACACACATGGCTCTCCGTCTAACCACACTGCTAAGCAGAGCACAGTCCTCCGCCCGACCCCCTTTTCTCTCCTTAAAAACCTTCTCTCAGCTTTCTCCCTCCCTCCCTCCCTCCCTCCCGCCCCCTCTCCCTCCCTCCCTCCCTCCCTCCCTCCCTCCCTCCCTCCCTCCCTCCCTCCCTCCCATCATCCCTCCCTCCCTCCCATCATCCCTCCCTCCCTCCCTCCCTCCCTCCCTCCCTCCCTCCCTCCCTCCCATCATCCCTCCCCCACTCCATCCCTCCAGGCCTCAACTCCATCCTGTTTGCCATCAACATCGACAACAGCGACCTGAACGGCGGCGGGGCGGCCGCCACGCGGGGGCCGGGCGGCGGCCCCGCCTCCTCGGTGTCCCACCTCCTCAAGGAGTCCACGCAGGGCATCGGCAGCCTGTGGAAGGAGTCCACCCAGGGCGTGAGCAGCCTGCTGCGGGAGATCGGCACCGTCACCACCAGCGCCGCCGCCGGCGTGGTGCCCGGGTTCACGCTGCGGGCCGACGCCTCGGACCCGCTGCCCGTGGTGCCCCGCAGCGCCTCCGCCGGTAGGGGGGGGGGGGGGGGGGGGCGGGGGGGGACGCTGGGGTTTTATCTTTAAGTGTTGAAATTAAATTTTAGCCCAAAAGCGAATGGAGGGGTCAAGGGTGGAGGTGGACGTTGGAGCAGCTGTAGGGGGTCTTAGGAGCAGCTGTAGGGGGTCTTAGGAGCAGCTGTAGGGGGTCTTAGGAGCAGCTGTAGGGGGTCTTAGGAGCAGCTGTAGGGGGTCTTAGGAGCAGCTGTAGGGGGTCTTAGGAGCAGCTGTAGGGGGTCTTAGGAGCAGCTGTAGGGGGTCTTAGGAGCAGCTGTAGGGGGTCTTAGGAGCAGCTGTAGGGGGTCTTAGGAGCAGCTGTAGGGGGTCTTAGGAGCAGCTGTAGGGGGTCTTAGGAGCAGCTGTAGGGGGTCTTTGGAGCAGCTGTAGGGGGTCTTAGGAGCAGCTGTAGGGGGTCTTAGGAGCAGCTGTAGGGGGTCTTAGGAGCAGCTGTAGGGGGTCTTAGGAGCAGCTGTAGGGGGTCTTAGGAGCAGCTGTAGGGGGTCTTAGGAGCAGCTGTAGGGGGTCTTAGGAGCAGCTGTAGGGGGTCTTAGGAGCAGCTGTAGGGGGTCTTAGGAGCAGCTGTAGGGGGTCTTAGGAGCAGCTGTAGGGGGTCTTAGGAGCAGCTGAAGGGGGTCTTAGGAGCAGCTGAAGGGGGTCTTAGGAGCAGCTGTAGGGGGTCTTAGGAGCAGCTGTAGGGGGTCTTAGGAGCAGCTGTAGGGGGTCTTAGGAGCAGCTGTAGGGGGTCTTAGGAGCAGCTGTAGGGGGTCTTAGGAGCAGCTGTAGGGGGTCTTAGGAGCAGCTGTAGGGGGTCTTAGGAGCAGCTGTAGGGGGTCTTAGGAGCAGCTGTAGGGGGTCTTAGGAGCAGCTGTAGGGGGTCTTAGGAGCAGCTGTAGGGGGTCTTAGGAGCAGCTGTAGGGGGTCTTAGGAGCAGCTGTAGGGGGTCTTAGGAGCAGCTGTAGGGGGTCTTAGGAGCAGCTGTAGGGGGTCTTAGGAGCAGCTGTAGGGGGTCTTAGGAGCAGCTGTAGGGGGTCTTAGGAGCAGCTGTAGGGGGTCTTAGGAGCAGCTGTAGGGGGTCTTAGGAGCAGCTGTAGGGGGTCTTAGGAGCAGCTGTAGGGGGTCTTAGGAGCAGCTGTAGGGGGTCTTAGGAGCAGCTGTAGGGGGTCTTAGGAGCAGCTGTAGGGGGTCTTAGGAGCAGCTGTAGGGGGTCTTAGGAGCAGCTGTAGGGGGTCTTAGGAGCAGCTGTAGGGGGTCTTAGGAGTTGTGAGGGTTCCTTAGGCGGGAGCACTTGGGAGACATAAGGGGTTTGTGATTTAGCAGTCAAGTGTGCTTTTGTTTTGTTTTGGGGATTGTAATGCTGCGCACTCGCTTGACATCTTGATAAACAATGATGATTTGAAGGGAACAGTTGTGATTGGCCACGTCTGCAAGCAAAATAAGACCTGAGCTAGCAGTTTGTCTGGTTCCCACGCTAGCTGCACGCACTCCCAGACACTTTGTTGTTTTACACAGTGTCAGCAAGATGGATAAACAGGAAGGTGACACAGGAAATACAGGCCTACAGTGTGTGACTAAAGCAAGTCCATCACACTCAACCACTTCTGCCGTGACGGACGTAACTCCCGTTCAGACGTTTCAGACGCAGGATGTTCCGTCTTCCAAAACGGTTTCCTTTTCCGTTGCCATAACGATGTGTGCACCCCTCCCCAGACTCGGGCCTGCGGCGGGAGCGCCGTCGGAGGAAGAAGGTCACCAACATCATCTCCTTCGACGACGACCTGGGCGGGGACGGGGCGGGGGACGAAGAGGAGGGTGGGGGCGAGGATGAGGAGGACCGCCCCCGCCGGCCCCCCGCCATGAGGAAGAGCCACACGGCGCCCGCGGCGGCCCCCGACGCCCCCGTCACCCAGGCCAGCGTGGAGGAGGAGGCGGAGGAGGAGGCGGGGGAGGGGGTGGGGGAGGAGAGGGCGGACCCCGTGCTGGAGCCCGCCTTCTCCCTGGCCTTCCCGCCTCTGCAGAACGGGCTGGGGGAGCCGCAGGAGGCGCTCAGCTGGGTGGGCTCCCCGAGGGCCCTGCGTTCGCCCCCCTCGGCCGCCCCGCCCCCGAGCCCTCCCCCGGTGCCCCCCCCGCCCCAACTGCCGGACAGGAAGAGCATCGACAACGACGAGGAAGAGGAGGAGGAGGAGGATGAAGAGGATGTTTACAAACCCAGAGCGCCGACCCAGGGAGAGGTGCCGGCGGCCTCCGATCGGTGAGTTCAGCGCTCGGCGCTCGCCTCGCTTTGGCTTTTCTTTGATGCATCTTACGCTCTTTGGTTCTGTGGTTCTGTGTGTGTTACGCTCCACTTCCTCTGGAAAAGGTTCCTCACATTTCGTCCAGGCCAATACATTTAATTTAGTATGGCCGTCATTCACACTTCACAGTCACCGTCGCAAAGGACTTCACACGCCCACATCTCACTACAGCCCCCCAACCTTAAGGAAGAGAGCTTCAGAAGGAACACATTCGACTATAATACCAGCCTGCTTGTTTTCTGTACCCTCAACAACATGGAGAAGATACTTTAAAAGAGGACTGACCTGTGCCTGTTGAACCTACCTGATTGCTTCACAGGGTGGTGGTGGGAAGTCTGTCCAGTGTCTCAACGTGGAGCCCCCTGCAGGTGATGACTGAGCACTGCAGCTCAGACATCCTTATCCCAGTGACCCTAGCAGACCGACAGCCAGGTAGGAAGGAGCCAGAAGGCTGTGGTCCCAACCCATCTAGGTCTTTTTTGAGGGGCGCATGAGCTCAATATCCTGCCAGAGTGGGATGACTCAAATTGGAAAGGTTCTGGGTTTGAAACTCAATGTCCACATGAGCCTACCTGAAGGAACTCTTTAGCAATATATCCTAAACCCTAATTTGCTCATTGGTGGCATGTATCTAAATAAGACAGTCTTCTAAAAATGTCTGAGTAAATTATGTTGAGGGAGACAACTTTAGCATGATATTGAATGATATTATTGTGTACATTTTTAGACATTTTTAGACTTAGACTAAAATAACTTTTCCTGCTACAGCCAGCCATGGTACATACTTGTCCAACATTAATTAACTAACAAACTGCTATAGCAAATGGCTTTTTCAGATCTCTATACTATTGTTTTCAAGCATACAAGGACCTATTTTTGACTGGGGTCATCGCTTTTGTCAAAGAATTTATTTTTCTAACTTAACTTTCCACTCTAGCGAGTCATACTTTTAATTTGAAGTTTTTTTTGCTCCACCATGAGTTTCACCAAAGTAAAACAATACCCACACCCAATTTTATTTTAAAATCAATTTGGTCTGTGGAGAACCCCTAAATGAAAAAATAGATAACCATGCTACCAAGCTGTTCCAGAGCTTAGGAACAAAAGCAGTAGTGAAAAGTCTTGGTTTTTCAAGTCATGCCACCCATGGTATGTCATTTTCAAATGTTTTTTTGTTTCTTAGTTCTAAATGCAGTTTTCATGTTTTAAATAATTAAAGCAACTTCTCCAAGTTTTGTAGCGTTTAGACTTTGTTAAATGTTCTCCAACGGTGGGTGGCGAGATAACAGCGTTGTCCAACTCTAAAATATTCACAACTAAAATATTTAGCTTGTGAGGAAGTGGTTCAATTATCTGCGTTTTCTATACGCTTTTCAACCCAACCACAATCTGGCTTCCTACCGTCCACTCAGATTGCATTGTCTCCCCGGCACACATTCAGCAGCGGCAGCTAGAGATACGATTCAAGCACGCACCCTTAAATCTCCTGCGACGATCTTATGGGGACATTTTGGTGTTGTTTCAGTGAACTCTATGGAGGATGCCATGGCTTACCCTGGCCGCCGTGACTCCACAGAACCCGAAGGCCCCTGTGAGAGAAGCAGGACCCAGCTCCAGTTCACGTAAGGCCCCCTTTTTCTGCTTCGGCCCCTCTGCATCGCATGGATCTCCTAACATTGAGTATTATTAACACATGCGTTAGATTTATTTTCTGCATCTATTGTATATTTATATTGGTTTCGCTTGTTTAAGATCTTCTCCTGCTTGCTTTGTGGTCTGCTCTCAAGTAAATCTTTTTTATTTTATTTTTTTGGGCATTTTCCAAAAAAACTGTTTTAGTAATGCCTCCTAATGTGCTTCCTATTCCTCGCGTTCTGAACTAATGAGCTAATTTGTGTTTCAGTGTGCTCTACAGAACTGATGCAATAATACTTTCATTGCATCCATTTTGTGAAGCACACACATACGTTTGCTGTTCTCAGATTTCATAACCGCTCTCTCAACAACGGACGTATTGCGGACAGTGAATGCTGCAGTGTGTGTTGTGTAGTGTGTGTCATACAGTGTGGTTGTGTGTGTGTGTGTGTGTGTGTGTGTGTGTGTGTGTTCAGGATGGAGTCTAGTCCACCTACCCAGGCCGCTCCCCTCTCCACCATACTGCCAACCCCTGGACTTCCTGAAACCATGACCCTGGGTGAGTCAGAATCCCTCTCTCCCTTTATGTGGGTATCCATATACCTGGGTTCTTAACATGGGCTTATTATCAACACAGGAGTAGATAGAAAATAATTGAATTGCATTTGTTGGATAATGAATTGATTTGGGGGATGATATGTTCGTTTCCATTGGTCAAAAAGCGTGTTGTGTGGGGTTTTCACAAAGCCTATCTTTCTTATTGGTTGAAGACAAGCATACACCAAACATGTGAAAAAGACGGTTGAAGATGAAAATATCAGCTTGGATGGCATTATGTTTGAGTTGCAAAAGCAGTAGAATGCATCGAGCCTGGTTTTGCGCTGGGATTAAAAAACGTCCACCGGGTGGCACTGTCGGTCTAGCATAACCAGTCCTTTGAGAGAAAGAAAAGCCGTTTCTGAGTGGAAGCGGGAGGAAGTGAACAAAAATGCTTGCCATTTTCATTTATATTTATTCGTAGAGATTTTTTTTTCAGTAGGGATTATTGGAAATGACGATGACGATGGTTGTGGTTCAATGTGTCCAATAGGCCTCAAACCGATAGACACACAGACACACGCAACAACACATTCACGCATGCACAATCAGGTTGTGGTTTGTCTATGAGTGTGTGTGCGTGTGCGTGTGCGTGTGTAAGTGCGCATGCATATGTGTTTGTCTTTGTATCTTTGTGTCTGTGTGTGTTTATCTTTGTCTTCCAAATCCAAAAATCTGAAATTGATTTCGCAATCATCACAGCCTGTGATAAAGTGCGTTGGAATGTAGAACTGTATGACTATCTTCTCAACTGGCGGCGGTTGACAGCACTCACTCCATGCCAACCAGCAGCCAAAACCTGTAGCAGTCCTTCACTTCTCTGCAGCTCCCAAAACTGCTTTTAGTCCTTTGTGTTGTTATACACGCACCGAGGTGTTTTTGCAGCTGATGATCTGGCGGCTGCCACAAGGCTAGCTCTGTTGACGCGATGGCATGTACGCCCCTTTTCCATCAGAGCGTTTGGGCCGTGCAGTGTCAAACCATGCCGCCCTGATTTGCGTTCCAATGACCAGTCCATTACTGCTGATTTACGTTTCCATTTCTCAGAGGGAGGGCCAAAGTGCACCTGCGCCGCCTCCTAGCAGGCTGCACTGATGTCAGCCATGGGTGCTGTTGGGAGCCATAAGTTATCCTTCAGATTGTAGGAATTATTTAAGACCAAAACTGACAATAACTGCGTGCTTGTGTCCGAGATAAATCGCCATTCATATAGAGTAATGCTCGAGTTCTCAACAGCTTGATTTGTTATTGTTCATTCTTCCAATCACTATAACATATATGCGCCTTATTAAAAATACGATATTTGCTTGCGTTAGAAAATAGATTTGTTGAAAAACAACAGATTTATTTCAGACTAGACTGTTCTAAACACAGCATATTGGACAAATTTCACACTATTAGATAGTTGATTGATAAACAACGTATTTTTTTCCTAATATCAAGGACATACACACACACACACACACACACACACACACACACACACACACACACACACACACACACACACACACACACACACACACACACACACACACACACACACACACACACACACACACACACACACACACACACACACACACACACACACACACACACACACACACACACACACACACACACACACACACACACACACACACACACCACACACACACACACACACAAATACACACAGACATACACACACACACGGCCAGATGCTCAGATGAGCAACATCCTCAGCTGTTGTGTGTGTGTGTGTGTGTGTGTGTGTGTGCGTGTGTGTGTGAGTCCACACAAGTTTAGTGACACACAGAGAGAGAGAGGGACAATCTACAGTATTTGTGATGACATCCTGGATGGAGAATATTGGTGTGATGGCGTACGAGCTGATCTTTGGTGGATCCATTCAGTCTTGACAGCGAGTGAGTGGGATGGAGTCCATTAATTGGGCAGTATGGAGGCTATAATTCACACGCGGCCTCCATTACCACAGCCTGCTGGCCGCTAATGCATCTATTATTGGAGCCATTGTACAAGATTGTATAGACACCCGCACCCTCAAGCAGGCACGCTGTCGCACATGCACACACTGTCACACTCACGCACACACACACACACACACACATTTCGGCAACGTCATCTTAGTAGCGGCATTCATGTTCAAGATCTTACAAGTGCACACACACACACACACACACACACACACACACACACACACACACACACACACACACACACACTCGCACTCGCACTCGCACTCAAATGTATATGCATCCATTTCAGACCAGCACATTGTAATGATATAAAGGCACTGACTAACATGACTCACATACACATGCACATTTCCATATGTGTGTAGTCGCTGTCCAGGAGCGAGGACATGGGGCCCTAGGGCCGCCCTGAGGGCCTAATGACCCCCTAGCCCCCCCCCGTGGGCACACCAGGGGTCCCGCCTATTCCAGCCCTGTGGATTTCGAGAGCCACCCTGATACAGTCACGGACCTCCACTCCTACACTGCTTTTATCCACCACTTCTCATCACCTTCCAACCCATTGCGGGCCCCTCCCCCGGTCTCAGACTCCTTTTCCTCGTTCCCGCTCATCCTCCTCCCTCTTCGCCTCCTCAGTCATCTCTTCCTTCCTCTGTTTGTTGTGTTTTTCTTTCTTCTTCCCCTCCTCCTCTTTTCATCCTTCTGCTGCCTCACCTCCTCCTCCTCATCCTCCTCCTTCATTCTTTATCTCCTCCCGCTCCTTTTTCCCTTTCTCCTTCTCCTCCTCCTCCTCTCTCTTCATTCCCCACCACCTCCTCCTCCTTTCTCTGCATCCTTCATTCTCCTCCCCCTCCTTCTTCTTCTCCTTCCACCACTACCACTGGCCAGAGCAGATCAGGCTCTGAGCTTCTGGTTCGACCAGATGTGCTTGAGTCAGGATTACACAACACCGGTCTCTCTTCTATGTTTTGGTGTGTTTCCGTGTGTATGCTCATGTATGTATGTATGTATGTATGTATGTATGTATGTATGTATGTATGTATGTATGTATGTATGTATGTATGTATGTATGTATCTATGTATCTATGTGTGTGTTTGTTTGTAAGTAGCTGCTTATCTTTGTTTATACTCGGCCTTGAACACCTGCTCGTGCGTCTTTGTGTCAGTGCGTGTGAACATGTGTGTGTGTATGTGTGTGTTTGTTTGTAAGTAGGTAAGTAGTAAGTAGGTGCTTATCTATGTTTATACTCGGCCTTGAACACCTGCGCTTACGTCATGTGTGAGTGCGTGTGCATGCACATGAAGTATGTGCCTATGCACATTAAGTGTGTGTGTGTGTGTTTCCCCCCAGTGCGTGCATGCTGATGACCGTGTCACATCTCGCTCGGCGGGAGAATAGATTTACATTAGGTCCAAATGATCTCCATAGATCAGCGTTGGTACTTCTGGCTTCGCATCCAGTGAGGGCAGGCTGTTTAGAGCACTTGTGCATGTGTGTCACCATGACGACGAGCCGCTATGGCCTCTCGTGTCACCGCTGCCGTGCTCTGTGGCCAGCGACGGCACCAGCCAAACAGTGGGAGAACGTTCTGGAACATTCTGCCCAGAGCTGCTGTTAGCGTGTCGGTTACTCTGTACAGCAGTCTTTCATATACGTACTGTTTGGTATGTATTTGGTATTATGTAGTGTTTTTCGAAAGGTTCGTATTTTATCTTTTGACATTGAATAGAAAGTATTGAGTGATTAAAATTTGTCCGTATTTCATTCTAGAATTTGTTCCTTATTTTTTATTCCCATGAAATGGTGTTTCGCACGATTTGTTAATTAATTAGCTTAATCCTTACTCTGGCAGACTGATATTTGTGGTTTTTTGAGGTCTGATTCTGAATTGTCATTCCTTTTTGTAAAAAAGAAAAACTGTAAAATAAATGTATAAGTCACACAGACATTAGCTGCTATGGTGATTTGCGCTCTTAATTTGTGTGAGTGTGGTTAACGTTAACTGTTGTTGTGTTCCTCCAGTGGAGCTCCGCCAGGCCATCGTAGCCCTGATGAACAGGAAGGATGAACTGGATGAACTCAACACGTATGTTCCACGCACGCACGCACACACACACACACGCACACCCACCCACCCACGCACGCACGCACCCATGCACCCATGCACCCATGCATGCACGCACGCACTCACGCACGCACGCACGTAGGCACAGCGTTTTGTATGTAATTTGCTATTAGGATCCACGAGGACACATGGAGTTAAGAGGGCCCTGTTGACGACTGTGCTCAGAGTACGAATGGCGTCGTAGTAAAAGAGAATCTGAGGTTTTTCATCCTGGACTCTATTTTCCAATCATTTCAGGTCTCAGGGTCTAATGCAGACAATTACTATTTTTAATGGGTCCTATTACGCTGCAGCGAAAGCCGTAGCTGTAAGCCGTGAAAAACGGCCTTCGATGTTATCCTTTGGGCGAGCAGTGCCCGTCACTGTACTAGTGTACAATGCACCTCTAAGGTGCTTGTTTTGGCCACATTATACTCCCAACATTATGGAAAGGATCCCTATAGAGAAATAAATCCTCTTTCTCTACCTTTCGCTTGATCCGGTCTGTTTGTTATTGTGTGTTACCAAGACCCACTCAGGGGAGCCACAGAGAATGATGGGAACGAGTGAGAGCCGGAGAGAGGAGAGATTGTTGTGTTGGACCACAGAGAGAGTAGCTTGCTGTTATCTGGTGTAGATTTGAGGTGGGGGAGAGAGGAATTTTAATGACAATAGGGACATTTCCTGCAACAAATCAACTCTTCAGAGGCTTCTCATTGAGCCAGACTTGGTAAGACGCAATGACAAACAGAGCGTGATGAAACAACAAGTTTTATTTCTCGGTAGGGATCCTCTCCATAATGATGGAATATAATCTGAGCCACTCAGTGGCAAAGACTTACTTTGCTTACTTTAGAGGACAAACATTAATGGGCCCTTATGGCTCCAAAGGATTGCATTGCAGCCCGTTTTTGCGGATTATGGCTGCGGCGTTCTCGCTCAATACTGGACAAATCTCAAAAAGTGTTTTTCCGCATCAGACCCTTAAATCCAAAGTGGACGGAAAAAAGCAAATAGGCTCCAGGTTGAAAAATCCCGAAATCCTTTATTTAAACGGTGTCTTTGAGGGTGTTGGGTACTTGCTATTACGTTTCAGCATCGATCTGTCCTAAGATCCCTTGGTCGGTTTTTATCCCACAGTGCCGACCTTCAGACTAGTGAATCATTCTATCAACCCATTTTCCACAGAATTAAGAGTTAAGTGGCCGCTACACCGGACTACTTAACAAAAGGTGTGCCCCTGCTCCGTGGAGCGAGGCCACCGTCTGGGGGGCCGTTTCCCCGGTGGGGCTGACCGTTGAGCCCTGCCCCCCCCCCCCCCAGGTCTCTGCGCAGCCTGCTGGACGGGGAGATGGAGCACTCGGCGGTGCAGAGGCAGGAGACGGACTCCCTGCAGAGGAAGCTGACGGAGCTGGAGGAGCGGCACGCGGCCAGGGTGCAGGCGCTCGGCAGGTAGGGCGTGGTCCGCCGCTGTGGAGGGGGAGGGCCCAGGCTGGGGGGAGTGATCGCCGGTTTGAAACGACTGAGGTTCAGTGGCAGTGTTGACTTGATTTGAAATGAGTTGAAATTAAATTATTTAAAATTAAATGTAATTGGGATGATTTTGAATGTAATCGTCCTTTTTTTTTTAAGTTGAATTGATTTTTAGATTGATCTTTTTTTAATTTATATAGTAGCAGGTTAGGGGTTTGATTCCCGCCGATTTATCCCTGGTTAGGAACAGGGAAAAGCTGTGTGATGCAGAACAGCTTACCTGAAGACAATGTGAAACACACTGTAGGTCACCATAGACTACATGCTCACCCATGCTGATTAAAACCCTGTTTGGTGGAAGTAAAGGTAGAAAACTCCTCGTCGAATCAGACTAAGGGGAAAGCAATGAGGGAGTAATAACACTTCGGTTATGCTCATTGATTTGCAGTCGACTCGAGAGTTTGCAGGGGACATGTCCTGGGGGCTTTGGGTTGGAGGGGAATGGCAGTTCAATGCTCAGCATGTTTCCCCTTCTGACCTTTGAACTCTGTGGTTTTGGTTCTCAATTGCTTTCTTGACATGAGCAGCATGTGCCTGACATATTGGGATCTCCCCTGTAGCCTACTTTCCATATCGACAAACGCACGCACATGCGCATTGACACACACACACACACACACACACACACACACACACACACTAGCACTAGCACTAGCACTAGCACTAGCCCCAGCACCAGCACCAGATTTGCCTCGAAGAACAAAAAGCTAAACTACATCCATGTGTGTGCTGTCAAATTCCCTTTTAAAAGGTTACCATTGTAATCGAAGGCAAAAAAACAGCGTGTCATTGTCAAACGCTTCAGTACCCACCGGGAACTCAAGGTTATATCCATAAAACCAACTCCACTAAGGGTCTCACACAAACCCAACTACAACCACTCCGCTCTAGTGTCATGATGTCGTCTTAACGCAACCGATCTGTCAAATGACTGAGTTGCGTCAACAGCCTCCATCTGACGCTATTGATAGCCCCAACTCCTCCTATGTGCCGGGGGTGGGGGAGGTGTGTGGGGGGGGGGGGGGGGGGGCATGTTCTTCCAGACCCCCTTAAAGCGGACGTGAGTCAGCCTCCATCTGCCTTCCATAGAAAAGGCCCCAGGAAGTGCGTCGTCTTCCCAGAAAGTAGCCACCTACGTGGTACAGCAGCAGACCACCTCCCGCCACGCCGCCTACGTCTCCACGACGGGTCTGCGGAGAAACCATTGACGAGGGGGATAGGTGTGTGTGTGTGTGTGTGTGTGTGATGCGTGGAACCGCTTGTGCAGTTCCGGTGTGTGATTTGGTCGCATTCTCAACAGGTCGTTCCAATGTACCGCCGCGTGCATTTTCCACCCGGCAAACACACGCATGTGCTGGCACGCGCCCCTAGCCACAGAAGCCGCCCTGCGTCGTCGGCCTCTGAATCTCAAGGGCCTACTTTTCTTCCTCGACCAAATCGGGCTCAATCAATAGCCGGCTATAAATCCCAGAAGATCAGCGCCGGCCCCGCATAAAGGGGCTGGTGGCTGTCGAGAGCGCTGGGGGGAAGGGGCTGCCGCCGTTTGGATTTCCACACGGACTCCCCTTCTCTCTCTCTCTCTCCCTTCTGTGTGGTTCTTATATCAACTCTTTAAACAGCAGCCAGCTCAGTGGTAGCGCTGGACCGGGAGTCCATTAATCCCACACCCCTGAACCCCGTGCTGGAGTCTGATGTGTGGGTGGTAGTCGGACAGGCTGGTGCAGACGGGTCATCCAAGAGAGCCAAGTGGACACTAGTCTCTCTGACGCTTTCAGCTTTATTGACAATCCTGTGCTAGGTTTATACCAGCTGTGTGTCTGTGTGTGTGTATGTGCTTGCACTCGTGTGAGTGTGTGTGTGTCTGTATCTGTATCTGTGTGTGTGTGTGTGTGTGTGTGTGTGTGTGTGTGTGTGCTTGCACTTGTGTGTTTGTGTCTGTGTGTGTGGTTGTGTGTGTGTGTGTCTGTGTGTGTTTGTGTTCTTGCACCAGTTTGTGTGTTTGTGTGAGTGTATGTGTGTGTAACCCGGCTGAGAGTGAGAGAGACATAGGGAGATGCTCATATAGCGAGTGTTTGGTCAGTGTTGAGTCACCAGAGCAGGGTGGGCTGAAAAGACCCAAACCGTGCCACACATTGAATACTTTTATTTATGTTCACAGAGAACAAGTCATTATTGGACATAAACAACAGATGCAAATAACTGTAGGATACCATTTTCTGTCGTCATGTTAAAGGTGCGGTGTGTGTGTGTGGAATCTAGTGCCATCTTGCAGAACGGACTTTGCAGAACTGGAAATTAACATTCATCAGTATGTTTTAATTTAGGTTTAATCCCATGAAAGTAAGAACCCCTTGTGTTATGTAATATTATAATAAGCATGTTTCCACAGTATTCCAGGACGGACATAGAGCTATAGAGAGAGTAATTGTTTGATCGCTGTCGCTATCTGACTTGTAAGCTATTACCCAAAGTTTCCATTTAACAGACTAAATACATCAGGATTTACCATGTACCACACGCTACCTGCCCTATTGGGGCTGGTCCCGCTAATAGAGGGCTCTACTGTAACTCAAAGGGCTGCCCAGGTTTTAATAACCCTGTGTGCTCCATCTGTTTCTGTGTGTGGGCCCCGGTTCTCCTCTTCTCCAAAAATCTGTGTGAAGTCAACTGTTTTTGTGTGTGTGTGTGTGTGTGTGTGTGTGTGTGTGTGTGTGTGTGTGTGTGTGTGTGTGTGTGTGTGTGTGTGTGTGTGTGTGTGTGTGTGTGTGTGTGTGTGTGTGTGTGTGTGTGTGTGGGGGGGGGGTGTTGTTACTGTGTTTGTGTTAACGCATCGCTATTGATAGGCAATCATTTATTGTGCGTTGCTCCTCCTTGAAGCCCCTGGTCTCTGAATAACCCCGGCTCACTGCAACAGGGAAATATATAGAGTCTAAGGTCCAATCCCATTTCTACCCCTTACCCCTTCCCCTTACCTCTCCCCCTTGTTTTGAAGGGGTAAGGGGAAGGGGTAAGGGTTCAATACCTAAATGATCGTCCTTGAGGGCAAATTCCTGCTCTGAATTCCCCGTCAAAACACAAACACACACACACACACACACACACACACACACACACACACACACACACACACACACACACACACACACACACACACACACACACACACACACACACACACACACACACACACACACACACACACACATACACACACACGCACAGGCTGTCTTTTATTCCGAAGACTAATCTCTAGACCATCAATAAGGAGCAAGGACAAATGGTCCCACACAAGGCAATCCAAAACGAACAAACGGAATACAACGCAGTATCATCTAGTGTTAGTTCATCTATCAGACCCCGACGGAAATAAGAGTTCAGCCGAGGCACCCCTCCCTCCCTCCGCCACAGTACTTCTGAAGAAGGACCCAGGGATCACCCGAACACACACGCCTTAAGGATTAGACTTTTGGGCCCAATCCCATTTCTACCCCTTACCCCTTCCTCTTACCCCTCCCCCTTGTTTTGAAGGGGTAAGGGGTAAGAGGAAGGGGTAAGAGGAAGGGGTAAGAGGAAGGGGTAAGGGGTAGAAATGGGATTGGGCCTTGAGTCTAATCCTTAAGGCGGGAACAAACCAACAGGAGTGATGTTTCATCCCGACCCAGCTAGCCGATCCAACGCCAGGCCAACTGAAGTCGGAAAGTTTGAGTGTAGAGAAAGGCAGTGTGCTCAGATGATCCCTGGGTCCTTCTTCAGAAGTACTGTGGCGGAGGGAGGGAGGGGTGCCTCGGCTGAACTCTTATTTCCGTCGGGGTCTGATAGATGAACTAACACTGGATGATACTGCGCTGTATTCCGTTTGTTCGTTTTGGATTGCCTTGTGTGGGACCATTTGTCCTTGCTCCTTATTGATGGTCTAGAGATTAGTCTTCCCTTAGGTCGTAGAAAACAGGTCGGAATAATGACAGCCTGTGTGTGTGTATGTTTGTGTGTGTGTGTGTATGTGTGTGTGTGTGTGTGTGTGTGTGTTTGTGTTTTTGACGGGGAATTCAGAGCAGGAATTTGCCCTCAAGGACGATCATTTAGGTATTGAACAGGCAACAGGAGGTGTGCGTGTGTGGGCGTGTGAATCCGTTCTTGTTTTGCACTCTCAAACGTAGGCAGTCTTAAGACACCCGGGGCCGGCTCCTGAAGCCAATTTAGTGAAGTTTATCGTAAATTAAAGGAGGGACAAGGCTGAGGTGTTTTAGGAGATAAAGCAGCACACACACAGAAAGAGGGGAGAGAAAAACGACTAGGAAGAACACTTTGGGGGCTGGGATTGAGCTGAGGTGATTACTGAACATGTTTTATTTTGTGTTCCGGCCCTCTGGAGGTGTGCTTTTACCTGCGGTTAGCGGGAATGCCTGGAATCCTCTCCTCTGCATTTCATCTTGGTCTCAAAGACACTATCTCTGACTGTCTGTGCTCTATCGCTCTGCCTGGTTGTATCTGCATCGCTGTATCTCACATCTATAATCTCTCTCTATCGCCATCGCTCTCTCACTCTAATCTATCGGTCTCTATTGATCCGGACCTAATTAAAAACATGTATCTCTCTTGTCGGTGCCAAGCGGCACGTACTCCCTTTTAATAATTCATAAATAAGTCGTTTTTTCTAATATAAAACTTTGTCTGGCCTTTTCGAAAAACAAGGTAGCCCAACTAACGCATCGCCTATATTGCAGAAGGCTTTTACCTGTCCCTACGCCAGTCGGCCCCGCTTGGTTAATTAAAGCTATCCTCCCGCTGACCGTTAGAGAAGGGGGGAGGGGGGGGGATGGGGACACGGATGGTGGGAGCCGGACTGCAGATGAGTCTGGGGGTCTTGGGGCTTGGGGGAGGGGCGGTGCAGCCCTGACGTCAGCTTATTAACTGTCCTACTAACCCTGGAATACACCGGAACTGCTCACTTCAGAAGTTAATATTAGTCGTGACTTAGTGTTATCTTATATTGGCTTATAGTTGTCTCTTATAACTCTTTGATTGTATGGTTGTTGTTTATTTTATTTTATGTGCAAAATATCCGGAACGTGTCTTTCAACCGTGTGCCTGGCCAATAGGTAAGGAATTACCACCATTGTTAATAATAAATGACCGAATTACGTTATTTTCCGGTAACGGTACATCCCGGAGTGCTTTAGTCTGCTTACACCACGTTTACAGATAATGATTACATATTGTTTCTATAACATTGTTTTTGTATTGACTTAAAGGAGCAGTGCGTCAGTTCAGTTGGGGGCAATCTGCAACCTCACATATTGGGTAGCAGAGGGCTGGGAATACTTCAAGACACTGGTAGCGTACTACAATGTTTGTCTGTCTGGTGTCCATCCGCGAGGGACCAAAGCGGACCCTCGCGGACCCTCGCGGACATGGAAGGTATGAATCCGGTCCTCACAACCGGTGCGTCAAAACAAGAGCTCTTGCTCCACTCTGCCAGTTCTATATCGGGGGCTCCTCAAAGCAAACCATGTGCATGTCAGAGCTCCAGCAATGAGGCGTTGTGGGCTGCTGCTGGTCATTGTGGTCCTTTTTTATGGACTCTCTCCCACCCCCACCTCCCCAAGAAGTGCACGCTGGGGGTGTTTTCCGCGGCCCCGTGTTCAGCGGTATAAAAAGCTAATCTGTTTTCTCATAAGGTGTGGGACACTTGCTTATTTAAATTGTCCCACTGACAGCTGTGGTGGGCGGCGGGGGGATCTCTGCCTAAATTTCCCCCCAGACCGCGTTGTAGTGCAGACGCACGTCTTTCCTTTGCCCACCACTTGTTGGTTATGATGTAGATAATTCACAGGGGTTATTGTACCTGTATATCACATCCTGAGATGCGATGGCTCCAGAGCTTCCTTTGGGCCCTTGGATGACAGGACGACGTTACATGAGACAAACCATTCCGAGTGATCCCGTCCACGCGTCGCGGCCCTGAGGGGGCCGCCCGGAGGTAATGGCTGCCTACCGGGGCGGCTCTGGGGAGCTTTCACTCAGGCAGCAGAAGAGCTCGGCTGTTGTTTTATTATTTAGTGATTTATTAGCATTAATTCGAAGTGCATTTTAGTGTCGTTAAGCGGGCCCCTTTAGTTTTGCCATGAGGGGTGAGAGTGATTAGCCATTACACGCCGTTTAAAAAATCTGCACTGCCACTCTGCTCACATAAGCAGTGGTTTGGAGCAAGTGATAGGTTTATCTATCCTCATCTTGGTGGACCACTTGGGGTGTCTAACTAATGCACAGGGCAGGGCTGACTTTGAAACGGCTTTTAATGGCTGATCACACTAACAACCAGTGGTTAAATAGGGGCCCTTTATCCAGCCGACCGGGGTTAGGTATCTGGCTCAGGGATGGCTTCGGTGGGTTTTGTGGGGACATTGAGGTTCGAACTTGGAACGCAGCACCTTTGTATCTGGTAGTCCACCTGCCTGACTATCCTGCCCGCTTTCAGGGTCCTCTAGTATGCATCACGCGCCCTTCCGAGCAACGCTTGAGGAGATGGATGTCAGGACTCAAAAGATGGTTGGGTGTCGTTGGTCGAGGCACGCACAAAGCCATGCCTCGGGGTTCTGGGCAACGGCGCGAGTGTGATCCAATGCCACCGTGGAAGACCTTTTTGCTTTGCTCATGTAGAAGATTGTTCTAGTTGTATTTTCTAATTACTCACACAACCTTTTTTTCAATGTTCAAATCTAATCTAAAGCAAGTTTTCAGTAGTGCTGACAATTGGCTAAGTAAGCTTATTGCAGGTACTTTCCATGTTATGATTGTTGCTTAACTAAGTTTGCGTAATCGTATTCATATTCTAGTTTAATTTAAAAAATGAATTTGTCTCACTGCCTGACTATTTCACCTGAGACGACTTTAAAACAATTTGCCCCCCCCCCCCCACCCACCCACCCACACACACACACACACACACACACACACACACACACACACACACACACACACACACACACACACACACACACACACACACACACACACACACACACACACACACACACACACACACACACACACACACAAATAGATTGAGAGAGAGAGAGAAACAGTGTGTATGTGTGTAAAAGGGAAACAGGACAACAGAAAAAAGTTACACACACACACACACACACACACACCACCAAACCCAGTTACTCGTGCAGGCAGAGACCCTGGCAATCAGGCTGCAGGTAGCTTTTATTAGCGGTGATGTAATGAGCCGTGGCGGCTGCGTCTGGCCTCCAGTGCTCCTGATGCCCACTACTCCTCTCCTCTCCGCCCATTCCTTGTCCAAGACCAGCAGTGATAAGCAGCCCTGTATAATGGAGGTCGCTGAGTGTGTGTGTGTGTGTGTACGTACTTCGAAGTTGGTGGAAGCAATAGAGAGGCACTGAGAACAAATCGAAATGTTAGGTTGTTGACTCCTGCTAATGTGTGTGTGTGTGTGTGTGTGTGTGTGTGTGTGTGTGTGTGTTTGAACAGAGAGAACGAGGTCCTCAAGGTGCAGTTGAAGAAGTACGTGGGTGCGGTTCAGATGCTGAAGAGAGAGGGGAGCCAAGCCAACGACGGTAAGCCACGCCACCCCTCGTATCGGCTGGGAGTCCAACTCCTTCAGCTCGCTCTCTCTCTGTTTGTCAATGTCTCTTTATCTGTCTCTCTCTCAGTTGTCTCTGTCTTTCTCTCTCTCTCTGATTATCTCTGTCTCTGTTTGCTGTTGTGTATCACACACACACCCACACGAACACGCACACACACACACGCACATCCGCACTGATCCACCCAACACCTGCTACTTAGCTGCTCGACGTTGAATCTAAAGTCACTGTCAATTGCTTTGGATAAAGGCGTCAGCTCAATGAATAAGGCCCAATTCCCATTTCTACCCCTTACCCCTTCCCCTTACCCCTTGTTTTGAAGGGGTAAGGGGTAAGGGGTAAGGGCTAGAAATGGGATTGGGCCTTAGGACCCAATCCCATTTCTAGCCCTTACGCCTTCCCCCACCGGTGGTGATATGTTTTCATATGAACTCTGGGAAACGCTTTGACGGGACTGCTACTTTTGATTTGTAGCAGCTAACCGCCATCGTCGATCCAGCCCGGGGTAGAACACGACACGTGTGTTCGTGTTCAAAGCCCCAGAGGTCTCGTCGAGCCCTTCAACGTCTCTCTGAGGTCCGGGACAATCATTACCCGCCCACGCGCCCCTCCTTGTAGACGAGTGGGCTCCCTGTCCCCCTATGGATCGAGCCTCTCCCTCCTCGCCCGTAAACCACTGGGATAATAATTGGTGCTCGTTCGACAAGCTCCTGTCTCGTGTGTGTGTGTGTGTGTGTGTGTGTGTGTGTGTGTGTGTGTGTCTCGCCTGACCTCCGGTTCTTTCCTCCAACCCTCCCTGCTTACTGATGTCTCATTAAATCGTCATTTCTACCCTTTCGCCTTTTTAACCTCCCTCCGTATCTTCTTCTCCCCATCACGACCACCCCCCCCCGCCCCCCCCCCATCAATTCGTCTCTTCCCGCTCTTTGTCTGCGTTTGCCTTCATCTCGCCAGGCGTAGTAAAACCCTCGTCATGGCAACGTCTAACTGATTTCATCCTCCTGTCCCCCCGTCTCTGCTCGCTAATGATGCTCCCACGCCGTCACACTTTGATGTCCGTTGTGTGTGCATCCTTGTGTGTGTGTGTGTGTGTGTGTGTGTGTGTGTGTGTGTGTGCAAGTCCTTCAATGGGAGGTGGGGGGGGATGCAGTGTCGCAGAAACATACAAGTCGCTGCGTCTTTCTCGGCTTGCTCGGGCGGAGATCCCCTTCACGGTGTCCTCCTCTGTGGTTGGCTCTCCATTTGAAACGCCACCCCGCTTAATGACAGCCGCGTGGTTGTGATCTACTGCGCACTCCCAGGGGCCCCCGTCAAAACCGCTGACAGTCCGCCGGAGACGCCGCCTCCTCTTCCTCCTCTCTTTTGTGTCCCTCATCCTCATCATTTCGTTTCAAAGGAGAATGCTTTGTGTGTGTGTGTGTGTGTGCGTGTGGGAAGAGGCTCCTCGGTCATGTTTGTGTGTGTGTGTCATGTATTTCAAACATATCCCTGCGTGACGATTATGGGCATGGAAGTGTCCGCACACAGCCCTGCTTTTATGTCACGTGATGCACAGTGCTGCGAGGAGCGTGCGTGCGTGCGTGTGTGCGTGCGTGCTGCGTGCGTGCGAGCGTGCGTGCGTGCGTGCGAGCGTGCATGTGTGTGCAAGCAAGTGGTCGTGTGTGTGTGTCATGTTCCACCACAGACAGGCATCCAAGTACATGTTCCAGAAAGTTATCTTACTCGGGGTAAACACGGTGCAGTACAATCATCGTTTTCTCTTCAATTACTCACGCACGCTCTAAGTACACCGGCTCTCTCCCTCGCTGAAGGGGGGGATAGGAGTCCTCTGCATTCAAGCGCCGCTCAGAAAGAAACTAAACGACTCCAACAAGGTGTCGGAGCGTCGGGGTGGTTGTAGCGACATACATACACACACGCACGCACGCACGCACGCACGCACGCCGCACACTCAGCCAGACACTCACCAGTGGAGTAGTGGTTTTAATTAAACTGAAGAACGGTGTTTGTTTGAGGGTCCGATGTGTAAGCTTTCCTATAAGGCTTGAGAGACTCTCTGATTTATGGGCCACATCTGAACAGCCCGGTCAGTCTCCAAGCTCCTGGTCTATTGTGGTTCTCCCGCCGACCGGCTAACTAGCTAACTGACTGTCTGGCTGGCTGGCTGGCTTCTCCCTAAAGGCGGTTGCCATGGTGACCCTGGCCCTCTCCAGGAACGATGATTGCTCCGTATCACCCGGCTGACATTGGCCTGGCCGAACTGTACGTCCCCTGAAGAAAGGCTCTGCCTTCGGGAGGGCGTGATGGATATCAGGAGTTGGTGAGCGGGTCGAGGGCTGGTGGGCCCAGCCATGGCGGGAATATCAAAGGGAGGTCGATGGCGAGGTCGGAGTGCCCCGGATCCTCACTTCCTGTCTGGCCACTCCCAGTTGTTCTTTCGACCTTGTTCCGTCTCCTGGGAATACAATTGTAGGATCTCCGGTATTCCTCTGACGGGATTCATCAGGGGCCCTCGGGGTGCTGTTCCCGCTCCACTCTTTATTGATGGCGGGGAGCTCTGGCCAGGGCCGGCCCTCATCCCCCGCCAGATTTCAGTTGTTAGTGTTTTGTCTTCCCCCCCCCCCCCCCCGATAACCTGGAGTCTGTGGCGTTCATCATCCGACAAACACACTGTCAGGTTTTAGCAGAGCGGGCCGACCGCGCTGTCCGACGGCAGGCTGAGCGATTCAATTACCCCTGAAGCCTGTTAAAAACACCAGCGCTGTCAGGGTAACAGAGACATGCTTTACTGGGTCGTCTCGTTTCTGAAGCCTTTCAGTGTTATTTGTTGGATTGTTGGCTGTTTTGTAGTGGATGTATTTTCCTGGGGTTGTGTTGTCTACACTGGTGTTGTGTCGTTTCTACACAACACTCTTCTTCAACACACAACGCGCACGCATGCACACACACGCGCACTTGCGTACACGCACACACACGCACACGCACACGCACACTCACACTCACACTCACACTCACACTCACACTCACACTCACACAAAGACACAGCCACATGCCCTTGTCTATGTGTGTGTGTTCTTGCCTGTGACTAAACCCGGCGAGGACAGGAGCGTATTCATCTCCTGTAAGGTAATGGATTACCAACAGGTTAACACTTAATAGGCTGCCCTTGGGCTGGTCGCGGCCCACTCTCTTCCAGCCCTGCTGCCTCCTGTCAACGCTGAGGCGGGGGCTTAACTCAACAGGCCAATCCCAGAGCGTTTGACAGCCCACCGTCTCCCCTGATCTGAGTGTGTAACTAATTCATTACACACAAGGCTTTGTATTAAATCGACCTGCTCTGCAGCGTGCCCTTGTGCAACAACCCCCCCCGGATGAAATCATCCATGTTGGTGTGTCGTCATGGTACCTAATAGGGACAATCCTTTTGTCTGTGTCGTCGTATAAGACGGAGCGGGAGGTCCTCCTGTCTATCGCTAATGTCGCATGAAGCAGTCCAGTGATAGGTAAGGCTTCTGAGGGCAGAGGGCACAGAGCCGGGGCCAGAAGCCAGGTCCATCAAGGGGCCGGGCTACGCCTCCATCCTGTTTAGTACCATAGTTATTCTACCAAAGGAAAGATTTTTTTAAATATTTTTACAAATGCCCCTCTAGCCGATGTTGATCTGAAACCTTCACAGACACTGGATCACAGTACTGATGGAGTTTGTGTGCGCAGACTAGAGTGCACGCTCACACATCCACACCTCCGCCAACATGATTGGTCTGAATAATTATGAAGTGAACCGGCTATCAGACATTTGATTACTATGATAAAGTTTGATTACTAATTTATAGTCTGGTTTGCGAAATCTCTAACTAACGCACAGCAGAAGGGCTCATTTTTCATACGACAGTGCTAAGAAATGGAAGCACTCACACCTTCTTGTTAGATAATCGTACAAACTCTCCCCCAAATTAGCAAAGTACGTGAGTGGGACTCTCGACTTGGGAGTGAGCATTTGTGCGTGGCCATGTTTGTTTATGCATAGATCATATCTGCTTCTGTGTGTGTGTTGTGTGTGTGTGTGTGTGTATAACATGTTTTGTGCGTTTGCTGCTATTTACCAGTGATCCCAGATATAGATATGCTGTGAATGGTTGGGGGGGGTTGTGAGTATGTGTGTGTGTGTGTAGGTGTGTGTTTTGCAGATTCAGAACGAGTGCATGTGGGCCATACTGTGTTTAGTTAATGGCTCCCGTCTCCTGTTGAGGAGGTGAGGGAACACGTCCATATCAAGCAGGAGGTGAGAGGTGGGGGGCGGTCCTGTGAAAGGGTGTGGGTGTGTGTGTGAAGTGGGCCCCGTAATAACACTGCACATTTGAGGTCATAGGTGGGCGCGAAGAGTGTGTGTGTGTGTGTGTGTGTGTGTGTGTGTGTGTGTGTGTGTGTGTGTGTGTGTGTGTGTGTGTGTGTGTGTGTGTGTGTGTGTGTGTGTGTGTGTGTGTGTGTGTGTGAAGTGGGGCCCTGTAATTACGCTGTACATTCGCGGCCATGGGTGGGGGCTAAGTGTGTGTGTGAGGGAGTGGGTCTTTGCTTGTTGTTTAGGTCCTGGTTGGCAAACCGTAAAAGAGCAGTTGATGACTCATCCGGTTCCCCTGAGGAGTGGAATCGTTCCCACACACACGTTAGGCTTTCCATAGGACCCCCCCCCCAGACCGGGTCCATGTACTGATCCAGATCCACCTGGCCTAGACCCTGAAGGTATAGACCCCCCAGCGGCCCAGCTGCCATCCTTCCGGATCTGTGGACCCAGTCAGCTCACAAGGGGCCAAGGACATTCTTGTCATGAAAGCATCAGTGCTTATTCAGCTGTGTGTGTGTGTGTGTGTGTGTGTGTGTGTGTGTGTGTGTGTGTGTGTGTGTGTGTGTGTGTGTGTGTGTGTGTGTGTGTGTGTGTGTGTGTGTGTGTGTGTGTGTGTGTGTGTGTGTGATAGTCTCAGAATCGGTGGGACTTTGCACGACAGGTGTGTGAGGGTTGGGGGTAAGGTGTATGTGAATTGATGCATGTCCTTAGACCTGGTTATCAATGCCATTGGTGTGCGTGTGTGAGCCCACCCATGAGGGACAGATGTTCACACCTGAGATATAAGGTGTTGATGGATATTCTAATCATCCTGCTCACATACACACATACACACACACACACACACACACGCGCACATCAAGTTAGTTTTGCCATTTCTCTTTTGCTGAGTGAGACCATTCATGCCACATCCCATAATATAGCAATTTCAAATCCTATGCAAAGTTTTGCTCAGAAAGTTTGGATTCAAAAATTGCATTGAAATGAATTTATATTGAGGTGTGATGTCATCCTCCGGGCTGCATCGGATGTGTTTCGGGCACTTCAGGCCACTGAACTGAGCTCGGCTTTACTTCGATTGGCTTGACTTGTGGCCTTTAAAATAGACACTAGGTTATTTTTGAAGGCCTTCTTTATTCACCTTGAGCAATGAATAACTTGACATTCAGCCGGCAGATCAGCAGTTTCTGTTGCGTGATGAGTACTGCTCTCCGCAGACTAATTCATTTATCCACTCTCTCTCCCGTTCTCTCTCTATCACTATTTCTTTTCACTTCCCTCTTTTGCCTTCTCTTTCTCTCTTTCTGTCTAGCTTTCTCTCTCTCCCTCCCTCCCTGAATCCTCATACATGTGGGTGGATGTGTGTGTGTTTGTGTGTCTGGGGGGGGTCGTCACATGAGTACCAGCATGGCAGTGAGCAAGCGGATGACTGGACCACCATGCTCCACCTGCAGATGTCTGTATGACAGACGGAGGTGGGGTGGTGCAGGTGGTGGTGGTGATGGGTTGTCGAGGTCTAGCCCTGCTTGTCAGACCGGCTGCTGCTTTTTAAAGGTTCTTAGTCAGCGGTGTGTCTTTGATTCTAATCCCTGAAAAGTCACAGGTTATGGCAGGGATGGGATGTTTACTTTGAGAGAGAGTTTTTGTGTGTGTGTGTGTGTGTGTGTGTGTGTGTGTGTGTGTGTGTGTGTGTGTGTGTGTGTGTGTGTGTGTGTGTGTGTGTGTGTGTGTGTGTGTGTGTGTGTGTGTGTGGTTGAGTAAAACATTCATTCTTAATCTGTGACATAAAGCATAAAAACTTAATCTGTGTGTGGTCCTAAGGGTGTGTTTGCGTGAGTGTTCAGAGCATACCGTATCATCTTTTTAAAAAAAGAGCTGAATAAGTACTGCATCCTGTTCACCTGTCACATGCCACAGCTGCCGCAAGGCATGCTGGGTAGAGCCGGGCCAGATGGCGGTGGACGTCGCTCTACGGCGCACGCCATCAGGGTGGGATAGTAATTGGAAGCGACCGGCACGCTGGTCCAAGCGACGGGGTCTGGGTTCGGACACGAGGCGCCTGACGCCCCACCCACAGAGTCGATAATGAAATTCAGGCTCGTCAGCCCCCCCCCCCCCAACCCCGACTGTTGTTGTCCTTAGCGTTGTTGTTGTTGTTGTTGTTAGGATTGAGTTAATCCGAGCCGTTAGCCCTTCTCCTCATTATCACGTGTTGCTGAACTCGTGTTTGCCCTAGTTCTTTTCCTTGTCATTATCGTCTTTGTCTTTTACAAGCCGTCTTAACTTAAATCCTCATTAAAAGACAAAACAGCACTTAAAAACAATGACATTTTGTCTCATTTGTAGGCATTTCTTTTCCTAACAGCCTTTCCTCTATCTGAGGACCATTAACACTTTGTCTTGGAGTACCCCAGCGTGGCCCTACTTGTCGTCGTGGTCGTCGTAGTTGGCGTTGTTGTTTGTGTGTTTTAACGACACAGGGGTGGATCTCGGGCGTGTTTGAAAGATATCCATCCGCTCTTTCATTTGACCCCCCGCCGAGTCTCCCAAAGACTGCTTCTCAAACTGTGCTGAATAAGTGCCTCCAGCAAGGCGCTCATCTCTACCCTCTCATCCGCACCACAAAACGTATTTGCTCCCCCCCCCCCCCCCCCCCACTCCCTCTCATAGAATTACTCTGCTGAGTGTTAGTTTTTGTATGTATTGTGTGTGTGTGTGTGTGTGTGTGTGTGTATGGATGCGTGTGCATCTCTATATGTTTATATGTCTGTTTTCTATGTGATGTGTGTGTGTGTGTGTGTGTGTGTGTGTGTGTGCGTGTGTGTGCACGCACACATGCGCTTGTGTGCCTGTATGGGGGACTATTATGTGTCTAGGGTACTAATGTGCTCTGTGATAATCGTGGCTCTCCATAAACAACTGACATCCTGTTTCTGGTGCGTTCGTCGAAAAGTGGCGCTCTTCTGCTGCTTCAAAAGACCTGTGGGACGTGCTGCTGCGCTGTGGGGGGTGGGGGGGGGGGGGGGGGGGAGAGTGGAAGAGATGACAATAGAGGAAGAGCTTCTCCAGGAGGTTTGTGCCAGCCTATGGAGGTAGCATCAGAAACAAAAGGAATAAATGGAGGAGGGATGAAGGGGGAACAAACCATCAGATGAAGACGGGGATGAAGAGAGCCCGGGGGGTGCTGGTGTCTGGATGTAAAGGGGAGAGCTCGAGGAACTAGAGAATCATACCCCCGGCCCGCTTGTCTTCCTTTTCCTGTTCCTCTCCAGGAGCTTTCAGGCCAACGGGACGCGCTGTAAACGCCTCTTCCTCCTCCTTCTCGCATCTTCCTCTTCCTCCCACCCTGGGGGATCCGGTAGTTCTCAGCGGCCCCCCCGTCTCTTCCCCAGCCGCCCCATCCAGGGCATGGCCTCAGCCTAGCGGGCCTTTTGGTGCTCGGCACGTTCTGCCCCCCAAATCCACGCTGACTCGTACACAAGGCACACTTTCTCTCGGGCGTGTACAACGTTATTGGTCGGCCCACTTGTGTGACAATTGCACAGCATGAAGTTGGTTTCGGTTGTCTGCCTCAGAAAAGTCACAGATTATAAATACGCCCCATTCAACACGGTTAGACTACATTACAGCACTTACAAAAAAAAAGGGAGCATTTTGAGCGACACACTTCCATAAAATAAATAAGCTGAAATGGAACGAGAGCGGATGAATCATTTATGAGCTCCAGTGGGAAGCGGGTGGCCATCCAAGGAACACCCAAAACAAATACAGGATATTGATAAGAATTTGATTGCAACACCATAAGGCTGTTAGGTTAAATTATTCTGAACCACTTTTAATTAGTCCCCATTGGGTCAATGTTACTGCAGAGTCAGGCTCGGGCTGGGTAGTACTTTAATTGACATAGTTAAATTTGTACCTTCATGAGGATTTAATTGTGCAAAACCATTGCAATAGTGTGCAGCAGTATTAGCAATATAATGTTTTAATAATAACTAAATTAATTATTAAGTAAAGTAGTAATATGTGCAGTTATGAAAATATAACTAAAGCTTCTTCAATGCTACTAGAAAAGTAAAACAAAGTATTGTGGTGAAACATACATAGATAATTGGATACATAGCTAATCATCTCAGCTGATTTCCAATTCTAATGCGTGGCTGTTTTATCCAGACGTTAAGCCAGACAGCCAGTGTTTGTAGTCAGAGTCAAAGTGGTGTAAAATGAACAGCTAATGTTTGATTGAAGACATCAGACACACCGTTGTGTGACTCATCATAATCAGATCAACCCTCCCAAAATAGACCTTGGCATTCCCTACACCCCAGCCTCCGCCTCCGATGTGGCTGTTTAACGTCTTCGTAAATTGCGATATTAACCGAGATCGGAACGGAATCGTCCGCCATGAAGATGAGCTTGTGCTGAGATTCCGCACGGCATGTACAGAAAGATTGTGTGGTGCGTGACCGTCGAGTAAACGTTTTCTCCGTACGTTCGTATACATACACGACGTACGTAAAGCAAATGCGACAAATTCGAGATTTGTCGACATTACGCTCAGATTAGCGTAGATTAAAGAAGTGCGGAGAGCCCGTTTGATCATCAGGATGGTGATTGGAATGATTGGAAATTAAATATAGCCAGGATTAGTTAAGAAATTGAGAGGATTAATTAAACAGAAGTAATTTTTTCCTAATACTGCTCGTCGAGGGATCCGACACATTATGCAATGCCGTTTCCCGTGTGCTACTAATGTCGATTTTCCCTTGTTGCGCAGTGAAATGGGTTAAAATAAAGCTTTATTCAGTGCACTACTTTCCTTTCTAATGCAGCTACCACTGTGTGATCTTACCAAAGCCTTCTGTAGCAGGTCGGAATTACATTTACGACACTCTATATACAGCACAATTAATAATGAAATGCATTCATCACAGGCGTATTCTCTCTATGTATTGGGAGACGGAACAATGCATTGAAAAGCAGTATGGCGGACATTGACGCACCCCATTCACAAAAATTGTTTCAAAACAATTTTCGGCAATTGAAGTTGTCCCTTGTATATTCATGGTTGATAAATTGGGCCATCAAAAGGAAACGTTGACTGAATTCCAAACCCATAACCTGCAACATTTGTTTGTCCTCCGTAAAACCTCCATTGATGCTAGGTTTCCGTCCAAATTGCAGGAATATTGCCTCGTTCTCATTCTTTACTCTTCCTATTTTCCTGTCGCCTTTAACCCAAGCTGTCAGTCTTTCCTTTTTATAATCTTTGAATCGGAACAAAACAAATGGAAAAAAGAGGGTGGGGCCCTCTTATCATGGACCAGTCACTCAAAGGAAAGGCCCATTTTGCAAAAGGTTTTTCTTTGGAGTATCTCCTAGGCGAGTCCCGCTGAGCTCCCGCCGGCTCAAAGGGAAAACGCTTGTTTTGTCCGGGTCTATGTAGTCTGAATCAAACGGCTTTTCACAGCAATTCAATCTGTGATTGAAATATTAAACACTGGGCGCTAGGCCTAGGTAGTTCGCTCTTGTTTCCTCTCTCTCTCTCACTCTCACTCTCTCGCTCCTCCTATTCTTCGCTTTCCTTCAGAATCCCGATGGAAACTCCTATTGTGCTCTCACTCTATTCTCCTTATGTACCATCAAAGCACGGCCGGCATTAATAATCCATGTTAATACCGCCCACGTTTCCAAGACGTAAAGTAACGGCTGCATATATATTTGATTAATCACGCTGACCTCTGAACTCCAGCGTGTCACCTCCACGTTCCGGGGAGGAGTGTTTGTCGGCGGTAGGAACGCCATTAGCAAGGGTTGCTGCCGCTGAGCTGTTGTCAACCATCTCGGAGAGTGTGTGAGGCAGAGGTGTCAGCAGAATCACTTTCAAATAGTTTGCGTTGCTCCACAACCCGTGTCTGTTTCATCTCCAGCATTTTGAATTGAATATGAAGTGCGCTGCCTTGTTTGTTTTACACAGTGAATAAATAAAAGCCATTCAACCGAGCTTCATGCCGGCGCTGGCAGGGTGTGACACCGCAGCACAAGGAGAGAAACCAACATGAAAGTCGCCCGCTTAATGATTGTTTGCCCGTGTTTGTGTGTGTGTGTGTGTGTGTGGAAGAGGCATCCGTCTCAATGTCGTCCTCCTCCCCGCACAAGAGGTCATCCCTCTCCTGTGCCCAGGCGTCAGTTTACACCGGCGCCCTTTGCTCCTCGAAGACGCGCTCGATAATAAGGCCCGACGAGTCGACGCCCGGAGACTCGGGAAGAAGTCTCCGTCGGTCGGAGTTGAGACCTGGAGGGGGGCTGGGTCGTCTCCACCCTGGGCTGTTGTTCATAACTTTGTTGGCGACCGGATTCTGGGACAGGGAGGAGAGGGGGCATGGCGCGTGTCAGTGCGTGTGGGGGGGCTCTGATGGGGGGTCTGATGAGGTGCCGGCAGCTGCAGCTGATTGAAGTTTAGCATTGCGGTCCGTGATTAACAGACGTCTGAACTTCAGTGTTTGACAGCACCCTTGTCGTCCCCGTGTAATTGGCCCTTCTGCTGATTAAATCACGTATGCAGCGCAGAGTGTTTGTGTACGAGTGGCTCACCCCCCGAGTTGTTGCTAACTTTTCTATGGTGAGTTTGAACTTTGGTGCGTGTGTGTGTATAGACACAGGCTGCAAAACTTTCTTTGCTTTGACAAACTTCGACACAACATCGCTTTTTCTATTGCTAATACAAAACGACAATACTCAAAAAGTAGCACAAAGTTGCCGTGGGTCGTGACACGCCCCACTCCTTCCAAGGACACTCAACCCAAAACTACTTTTGGGGGAATTGTCGTTTCATTATAGTTGAAACCGTGGGCTCACTTCCACTTTAACCGTGTGTTCACACCAAAAGCAAAAGTGTGAATACATACAAAGTCGATTTGTAATTTTTTTCTTGGCCGGCAGCTTGAATCACTCAGATGGGGCAAAATTCTACTTGTGTTGAGACTCAATTCGCCTTATTCACGTGTTCCCTTGAGTTTAAATATTTATGCATTATGCATTGAAACAACGTATCTGGATTTTTGCCTCTGAATTTAACTCAATTTAAATTTTTCAACAAATCCTTTTCACCTTTATTTTTCTATGTTAAAAAATTCAAAATCTAATATTCAACGTTAAAAATTTCAACTTAAATATTTTCAACGTCCCCAAATTCCAAAAGTGCCAAAGTCAGCTGCACAATCCAATGTGTGAAATTCAGCGTTAACATCGGGGGACCCAAAGGAGAGCAATCGATCCTAGATGCCAGATTGCGGTCAAGCGAGGAGAGCGAGTGGGTGTTACACAGTATTCTGCGACCCACTGACCACATTTTCTGCAACATGCACGAGTTTGAAGCGTAGACATGCACAAGCTTAAAACCTAACGTTTGTATCGTCATCGATCACTCGTATTCCGGGTATTCGTTTTGTGACACCAGGCGCACGTTAAGTGGCTGGAGCAAAACGGTGGATATGCCTCTGTGGTGGCATAGCAAAAGCGCAACGAGCGAGCAGAGCCAACCCTATTCCGCACCGGGTGGCATGATACAGATATGAGGGTGATAAATTAAAAGCAGGTTGATGTCGGGCGTTTCTTCCCGAGGCACGCCGTGCTTCCACTGGAACTACACGCTGGTGCCGCTTTAGCTGCGCAATACTGTCGGCTCTGCGCTCTCGTGCCACAGTGGGCAGCGGGCTTCAGATCGCCCCAGCATCACACCAAACGTAGGCAAAGGGACCTCGGATCGCCACAAATTGGTGCCCTAATAAATTGGGCTCCTTAACCCACTACAATCTTACGCCGCATGTAAGCCCAGCCAAGTCACTGCAATCATACAAACACTTCACATACAGGCATTAATTCATAGTTTATTTAATACTGCAGTAAAAAAACTAAAACGTTTTGCATTATAACAAACATAAATAACATAAATAAAACATAAGATCCCCCCCCCTCACCTTGTTATTTAATGTGCTTGATAAATACATTTTATTTTATCTGATTAGCCTTTTACAGACCAATACAATGGATAGGGCGTTTTATTAAGGTCCACCAGCGTTGCTTCTCTCCCCATAAAAAGCGACAGTCAGTGTTTAATGACATTGATTTACCTTTGAGCATTTCCAATTATAAGCTACTGTGTAAATTGCTGTTTAGAATTAACGTTTGCATCAAGAAAGAAAGAACCAGCAAGGGACGCTCTTATTTCCGCTCTCCTTGCTTGACTGCGATCTAGCATCTAGGATCGATGCTCTTCCTTGGGTTCCCGGATGTTAACACTGAAATTCATACATTGTATTTTACAGGTGACTTTGGCATGTTGATTTTGGGGATGTTGAAAATATTTAAGTAGAATTATTTAACGTTGAATATTTGATTTTGAATTCTTAATATTGAAAAATAAAGGTAAAAATGGTTTGTTGAAAATGTAAAGAGTTAAATTCAGAGGCAAAAAATCAAGATCCGTTATTTCAATGCAACAATCGCTTTGTTTTTCAAATCCGATGACACAGATTAACTTTCAAAAATATTTGAACTTTTACGCGGTAGAATATAGTTGAACATAGAATATATAGACCTGTGGAAGAGCCGAGTTACGGCGAGTATTTATTTTATTTATTGGCTGTCTATTGGAGCATTCTGAAATTTGAAAATGATGTTATTACATTTTTGGTACAGTTTTTCCACAGTTCTGCTCAATGTCACCCCCATATAAAAGGAGAAAACGGAAAGTGCCTGTAATTTATATTTAGTTGCAGGATTATCAAAAAGTACTCAAAAATACGTCATTATTTGGGGAATTGACTGAAAACATACTATATCGTAATATACATGTTTATCGAGATATGAAATGACCCATATTGTGGTAGCCACCCATTAGGTCCATACTGCAAAGCCCTAAGTTAGAACACATTTGTATTCTTATATATATATTAGGGCTGTAACGATACACAAATTCACGATTCGGTTTGTATCACGATTTTTGACCCACGGTTCGATACATCCCACGATTCTTTTAAATTTAAAAAGCATTTTATTTAAACAACACTTAAATACCAATTATCTTAATGTAACATTTAATAACAAATAATTTGGAACACTGAACAGATTTGAACCGAAAGAATACTATTAAAGTATAGCTAAATTAATAAAGAAATAACCAAAGATTGCAGTTGGAGGATGCTTTTTGCTGGTAGGCATAATAGGGCCCCTTTAACTGTTTGGTTGGTTTATTCAAATATCCTTATTAGCGCTTCTTATTAGGCTATGTAGCTTAAATAATGACATAATCAGGCCGTATAGAATGCAACATGTTTAATAGCCTAACTTTCAATAGATGAGGAAAAACATGAACGTCGCAATAACGAGGCATAGTGTTACGAGTAGCATATGTGTGTGCGGGAGAATGGCAGTGTGCGTATGCGTGTGTGAGTGACGTCAGCGAGTGAGTGGACGAGCGAGGAGAGCGAGCGGTAGCGTGTGTGTCTAGTGAAGAAGCGAACGAGTTCGGTAGAATAAAGTAGGCCTACCCATCCTGTCAATAATCGGTGGCCGCTTCATTCCGACCTATAAGCAGACAAACTGCCAGTCAAATCACACAAAACAATAGAGACAGGATCACACAGGCAATTTTTTTCGCGCTTGGCCCACTCTGGATAAATGTCGTTCATATCGCATATGAGGACTTCGACGGCTGTGGAGAAATGCAATCCTCCGTAGCCACGGAGAGCTTGGATCACAGAGAGGGCATCTCGTCACATATTTACGGCATCGATAGGAGGGGGCGCTGTCAGCAGACTATTATTTAGACAAATTATTAGCAAATTTCAATCTGACAATTTGACCGAAGAGTTAGAAAGGGCATATCGCGCTTCTGCCTTCTCACACCGCGAGACAGGATCGTGGCTTTGAGTATCGCGATTTTCGGTTTGATACGCGTATCGTTACAGCCCTAAAATATATATATATATATATATATATATATATATATATATATATATATGTAACTAGAAGAAATTGTGTTGTCATGTTGTCCAAAGACAAAATTTAAAACGCGATGTGTTTGTAAATTTTCGAACTCTTCTAAATAATCGCTTGTGGTTGTTTTCTTGAACGTAGTTGCCGTAATAGGTAGACTCAAATCTTCTCACTGAAAAATCATCAGAAATGACAACGTATTTGTGTATTGCCTTATTGAAAAGACCATTCTCGGGCTGCTCAGTCTAACCTCAGCCTCTAGTCCGTCCATCCAGTCTATTCTGTGAGCCTACCAAACTGTGACAACAGAGGGCCATAGGCCGTGTGTTTCGCCCATAGATGGCAGTGTGACCATTACCCTCCGGCAACCGCCGTGCCTGATCCTCTACGGGCCCAAGAGGAAGGAACCACAGACAGACGCTGTCACCCCTAATACAGAGTTACCCAAATGGCCTACGAGGGTAAATCAGGAGCACACACCGCTTAATAGTTCAGGAAAGACCCGTCGATGCGCGGGACTCGACTCTGACCTCGCCGTGTAAAACGGTGAACGTCTTAGCGAGTCGATTTTGACAAAAGGTTGCGTGACTAATGACGATCGTCTAAGGCCACGGGAGGGGAAAACAAACACACACAACCCTGGGACATCCGTCTCTTTCTCTCTCGCTCTGGGTCCGCTCTGCTCTCTCTCTCTCTGTCGCTTCTTTGTGCCGATCCGTCTTTGTTTTCCGCGGGAGGTGAGTTAGAGGAGTTGAGTGCGCTTGAACTGCTTGATGAGGTCACGTCTCGTTTCAGCCGCAGGTTCAAGGCCAAACAGAGTCGGTGAATGTGCACTGTGTGTAACATGCGCTAAGTAACGTACGCTGCTCTCGCATAAAAACAAATAAAAAGGAGAAAATAAAGCTATATAACCGATGAATTCACCCTTCTTGGTCCTGGTGTCTTTTGTCTCCCAATTAGCCTGGCCTTTTGTTGCTGGTGCTAAAGAGGAGTCAAGCAGCTGTCATTTCGTGTCAGCCATTATGGAGCTGTTAGTTTCTTTGTGTTCTTTGGTTGTTGTGTCAGAGGGCTTTGTGGTCTGACGTGGCCACACGCAATCTCTTGTCTCGTCCGTGTCTGTGAACAAATAACCAGATGAAGGTGACAAAAGACGATTCTGATGATGATTCAGATGGATGGTGATCATGGTCAACGAGTTTGTGTGTGAGAGAGTGTGTGTGTGTGTGTGTGTGGGGGATTGTGTGGGTGGGTGGGGGCATTCCAATAGATGTGTGTTTAGTGTTGTAAGAAAAAGTCTTTCCTGCCCTTCTTTCCTCAAAGACCACTTACCACTTATATATCGATCAGAGTCAGAGGTGTTCTCTAGACTGGCGTATGTGCTTCTGTGCATGTGTGTGTCTAACTGTGTGTACACGTGTGCATTGCCCTCTTATTCCCTCAGCCTGGACAGACCATAATGATCAAATGGAACCGGCTACTCCCCTGGTATATTTATCACACTCGCTCCCTTCATCCTTTCAGATTCATCCCTCGCATTTATTATTCTTCCCTTCACCTCCCCCTGTGTCTCTCTCTCTCTCTCTCTCTCTCTCTCTCTCTCTCTCTCTCTCTCTCTCTCTCTCTCTCTCTCTCTCTCTCTCTCTCTCTCTCTCTCTCTCTCTCTCTCTCTCTCTCTCTCTCTCTCTCTCTGAAATGTCTAAATTACACTTGCTAATGGGTTGCGGCCGTTCTGTTTTCCCCCTGTCACTCTCACTCGTTCCCACTTTCAATTCCCCCTTCTTCTCTCCGTCTATGTTTCTTCCTTTCACTTTGTATCGGGCACAGCCTGCTTTCCATTGGGTTTTAAATTGAACAACTGAACAAAAGTGGGTGGATGATTTGAAGGGAATAAGCATTCGTATTCCCATCGGAAGACTTTCCTCCTAATCTCCTGTCGTCGTCTTCAGCTCCTCTCTTCAGTCCCTCTCATCTCATCAACATCCCTTAATTATCAACCTCTCTTTCTTCCCTCCTCTTCCACCGTCTCTTGTGCTCTCCTATTGTGTTACTTACTTGTCTCTCCTCCGGCCTCATGGCCTCCTCTCCCCCTCCTCCTGGACTCCCAAACCAGATGGAGACATCCATACTTAATGGGCCGGCTGGCAGACCAGCTCTCTAAGTCCCCTCCAGGCATCTAGACACCAGCACGGGCCACCGACCTCCACGCCGGACCCCCCCAACATGCCAGTCCTGCAGAAACACGGGCAGGAGAGTGTAGCGGCTAGGGGGTCAGACCCCAGCCAGGGGGAAGGTGAGCTGGGATCCAGCCCCGGCCCTACTATGTAATAGATGAACTTATGGGGGGAAGACGGCACACAGCCTGGGCCAGAGACCAAAGGGCCGCAACGGATGGAGCTACGCCTCGCTTCCTGTGTTGTTTCGGAGATATTGTAGTGAAGAAAACGAGTGGATGAATCTTTCGGGTGGGGTTTTTAGTGGTGTTTTTCTGCGGTGACTAGTCAATGCAGTGTTGATTTGAATTCATTCCAGACACCTTCTTATAGTTTACTGCTGCTGGCCGGAGTTTGTGTTTGCCAATTAGGCGCTTGCAGATCCCCGCCTACAGGGACATGATTGGTCAAAACAAATACGAAAGTCAAACGCCACCTTTTAACCCAGATGTGAGATCGTCTGCCTTCTATAGATATAGACTATAGATATCGATCTGGGATCCAATTTGAGGGACGAGACGAAGTGTAACTTGGTCCTCGAATCTCCCTCCTCCTGTTTCGCACGCCGGCCACCCATTCTAAACCAAGCCGCGTGCCGGCAGACCATCCGCAACGTGAACAGAATCAAATCCCAGGAGGCCGAGCCCGCGTGTAAGACCCAGCGGTGGCCCGCTGACGCGAGTTTGTGGGGCAGCCGTCCATGACAGGGAGTCATGGGTGCCTGGGTGCCGATTCGCTGTTCTGCGGGAGCACGGGGGGGCGGCGATGATGGCGTCGGTGGTGGCGGTGGTGGTGCTGGGGGGGCTTATTGGGCCGGGGTACACTTGTAAATGTCAGGGCCAGATGCCTGGCTGGTGGCTGCGTTTACATTTCACCCAGGCCCGTGATGAATGATGCTGGGCGGGCGCGCTCCATGGCTCCGTGGCTGCTAATGAGGTCGGGCTCGGTTGGTTCTGCTCTTTGTTAAAGTGACGTGCTGGAGGTGCGGGGCGGTGTTAAAGTGTGTTTAAGGCGACCGCTAACGCCCGTCCCTTTAAACACTTTGGGTCGTTAAACAGAGGGTTGCACGTCTGGAGTGCTGAACCACCCAGGGGCCTGGTTCACCCAATATTTGTTCCTTTTAAAGTTTTAAATGAAGTTCTAAATTGAGTTATAAAAATCCCCCCAAAAAACAAGTGATAATTAAAATAAGTCATCTTGTTTTTTTTCCAGGGGTGCTCACGAAATAAATCACAGATGTTTGCCTGGAGGCTAATACCAGCCAATTAATGCAATGATTATGTTGTTAAGTTTAAAGCAATAATTCCCAATAGATGACATTCACATATCGTGCGTATCTCACGACCTCTCACCCTAACTGAAGAAAATGATCAGCGCAGGTGCTAGACACATAAACAGGTGTCTAGCACCTGTTTATTTTGGCTCTATGTTGGTTTGATAATAATTTTGAATCAAATAAAGACAAATAACTGTGTTTTGATGAAAAGTTTTTTAAAGGTGGAATTAAAGTATCGCTATTTAAATATCTATATTTTAAGGAGAATTTAAGCCTCAAGAGAGCTCTGAGGTTGAGTTGTATCTGTTGCCCCTTCCGTCGGCGATACTTGAGGTTTAATTTGATTAGACGTCTTAACTTATTCCCATAGGGTTCAGGGGTTAAGAGCCCCGCTTAGAGAAAGGTCAGTGGTGGTCTTGGGTACAAGCGTCTTATCTAACTGGTTATTCATTCATTCCATATTCAAATCTCGTCTCAGTTTGATGGTGTTTTACTTGTGTTCGCCTATTACTACATCCATTCTGTAGCATGTATATCGCTAATGTTATTGATGTTAAAAGTGTAAGTGACCCCCTGTATCAGCTCAATCCCCCCAACCCCGCTCCTCTTCTGCCCTCTAACCGTCGTCTGTTATAATGAGGGATGTTGGATATGAAATGCACAGCGTCGGAGGAGCATAACACTCCGTTGGACGCCTCCGTCAACAGCAACCTCTGAGCTCCATACGTCCACACCCACCACACTGCCGGGGTCCCTTCGTCGGGACAACGGAGAGGGTCCTAAAAGGCCCCTCGACATCATAGGAGGTACACTCCCTGCATTCGGAGCAGAGTGGAACAGTTATTCTCATGGTGTCCCTGAATTACGTCCTTATTTCCGTAACATTGATGAAATGGCACGGATTACATTTCACTGTTGAAGAACATGAAATACATATTACCACGTCTAAAGATATTTTGTGATTCACTGACCCTTGAATAGATTTCCTACCTCTAGTGCTGCTTCAGCCAGAGTCGATTCGATTTTCTATTAAATATTTTCCACCAAACACATTTTTTTATCTTTTGAATCAACCCCAAACTTTTTTAGATCTCAAGACTAGTGTATTATCAAACTTTTAAATAACCCCAACGTTATCAGGTCGATCTCTCCTTTGATTAGCCAATCACGATCAAGTAGGAGTGTTCAACGGGACTAGAAACCAGCCCCCCCCCCTGTTGTTAACAACAAACCCCCTAGCATTTAACGCTAGCTTTACAAGCTGTTGTTGTGAGGACCCAGGATTACATTTAAGGCTGTTTGGTTGTTCGTTTTAGCCGATCGGGTCAGTCCTAAATGAAATAGACACCCTCTAACGAACGAGAGAGAGAGAGAGAGAGAGAGAGAGAGAGAGAGAGAGAGAGAGAGAGGGTGCAGGCCAATGCCATGGGTTGGTAGTGATTGAGTGTTAGGCCGGGGTGTTGTGATAAATATCTCAAAATGGGTCAGGATTTGCTCCCGTGACTGTGGTCACCTGGCCGAGCTACATTTACTATTTATTGATGTCGCTTTTGCCCCAAAGCGACTGACAGTGACTGAGAGAGAGACGCACAACCCTAACCTTTAGCGGCGTCAGCAAAATTAACTCGGTAACCAAAAAGCAATTAGATTTACTTTCTAAAACGGAAGTCAATTAGCAAAGCTTGTGTGGCTGAACGGGAGAAGGGATCCATGGCCAGAGAAGCAAACAGAGAGAAAAGTGTTGCTAACAAAAAAACGCGGCTTTGGTGTTGCCATGGTGACCTTTTCCTCGGCTCTTTGAGCGAAGGGAGACGCGCCAAGGTGCTTTCAACCCACATGGCGTCACCTGACCTTAGCGGCTCTGATGTCACAGACCGTGGCGGGACTGGGAATGGGAAGGGAAAGGGTGGTGAGGGGGGAGGGAAGGGGGTTTTAAACAGTGGATTAGGGCTTGTGATCCGGCTCTGCTGGGTGCAAACACAGACCTCGCCGTCTTTATGGACTCTAACTAGATTTAACTCCGCTCACGCCCGGCACGGCCCAGATGAGATTAGCATGTCTAATGCGGCCGGTCGTTCTGGCTCCTCGCCTCGCTCCGACCGTAATAGTCGCGACGACGGCGGACATTTTATTATTTCTTCTTTTATCCTCTGCCGCCGGAGTGTCATGCGACTGGCAGTTTATTTCAGGACAGGGGGTTGGAAATATCCCGCGTCTGGGTCGCCGTCTGGCCTGCTCTCGTACGGCTGCTTCGGTCGGGATGCTGGGGGGGTTGTTTCGGCCGTTGAAAGGACTGATGGGGGTAAGGGGGGGGAGGGATGGATGCATCCTTCTTGGGTGACACTGCAGTCCGTTTCTCGGTTTGGGATGTGGCTCTGTCACACCTATGAAACCTTTTTCAGCTGACAAAAATTTGCTTTCATCTCGAATGGGTTCAACATAATTCCGGATTCGGGCTCGCTCGTCATCCTCGATGGGCTGATGAGTCGACAAACTAGTTCTTTGTTGAACAAGCACATTGTGTCCTGTCATTTCCTCTAGATACTTATTTCCCTATGCTCCTTTGTGCATGGAAATAATTACTTACGTGGTACTTAATACCGCAATCCTCAGATGCTCCGATTAAATAAAGTCCTGCGAGAAAAGCAGTCCAACTACAAGGCTTAGGTTTAGTGTTAGAGTCGGCAGCCCATGACCGCCATACAAGTACATGCTCCTATTGCATATGTGGACGTCAGCATGTTTTGTTCTTCCGCAAACGTAAATACATTACGACAGTGGTCAAAGAGTGTTCTTCGTAAGTGGGTCAAGTGTGTGTGTGTGTGTGTGTGTGTGTGTGTGTGTGTGTGTGTGTGTGTGTGTGTGTGTGTGTGTGTCAGTATAAGTGTTGCCAGTTTGTGAGAAAGGCTTTTAAATCAAATGTATTCTTATTGTCTTAGTTATTCTTCCACCGAGTGTGTCCCTTTTTATTTTCCTGAAGGGACTGGTTATGAAATGGTGTGAGCTTCGTCATGCATAAGGATTGGAGAGTGCAAGTGCCAGCATGAATGCTTAATAGGTGCATTTGAATATGTTTCAGGAGATTGAACACTGACGCTCTGCCGTTTAGACATTTTGAGGTCGAAGGGTTTTCTTTTTCTCGCTTTGATCACCGTAATATTCTATTTGGTTTTACCCGTCTAATTAGTGACATAAGTGCAAAACACACTATATATTTATAACAAAACCCAACCCCACATGCAACTAAAAGAGATGATTAATAATCACACGTATTCAGATACACTGCTCAACCCATGTCGGGACAGAGGCTGAATTAAGAAACATTGTTTAGTGTCCGTCCTGACCAGACTGACCTCAATAGAATCCAGCAGAGTCGTATACAAAGGGAGCCAAAAGTGCAACCCTGCTATGTTTATGTACCATTGGCTTTGGGCTTCACAGTTTATTGGCCTACATAAGAGCTTAGAGGAGACGCATACATACAGTATATACCTGTTATACGTGGTAGGTAGGTATGATGGATTCATAGTGCCATGGTCACTCAGCAGGTGGGCAGGTTTCTTCTTCCTTCCTTCCTAATTTCAGCGGTTGCTTTACTTACGGTCACAAACAGCTGTAAGTTAAATGTTCCCTCTCGTTGTTCTTAACTTCGTGGTTTACTGTCTGGTAGCGATCGATTGACCACCAAACCTCACCGTTATCCAGACAATCTCTCCTCTGCTATGGTTAGCCTGTTATATTTTGCCAGATATTCAGACTAGGGCTGGGCGATTTGGCCTGAAAATAAAATCTCGATTGTTTTCTAACTAATGGACAAATTAAAAAGACCAAGGCAAAATTTAAATACATATTTTCTTTATTAACACAATAAAAATAAATGAGATTACCAAGTAATCTAGGCCTATGTGAACCAATCAGTTGTTCGAGGATAAAAAATAAAATCAGCACCACTTGGCTGTCATTATGATCTTGTAGGCCATCCCTGAAAAACTTGTAAAATGCGATCGACTTTCTACAAACCATACACGGAACAGTTTGTTCTATGTCTGACTGCTTGTACCCGAACCATTTCCATACAACTGAAGTAGCACCCTTTTTATGAATGAGTTCTTCATCTGTGTTCGTGGACATTTTTATGGTAGGGGAGATCCGGGTCGATTGAAACACGGGACGATTGAAACACAGCGATTTCCTCAAAAACCACGGAAGGCTTTCACGTCAAATTTCGTCACTACGTTCAGCACGCAAGACTGACCAACCACGCGAAATTTCGTGTAATGATGTCCCACCGTTCAAATGTTATCCCCCAAACCTGTTTTCGAGAAAAAAAAGAAAAAAAATCTTGATTTTTCGGTTCAGCCATTTCACAAACCGTAGCAAAGTAAAAATGCAAATTAATCGTTTAAACCGAAAAAATCGCCCAGCCCTAATTCAGAGAAACTCCATATTTGATTAGTTTTGTTTTCTACAAATACACAAGGAGATGACGACATATGTCACAGGAAACGACAAGCCGTCGCCCCATTTTGGGATCGATGGGAGCTGAAATCAGGCTGATCGTTCTTCACGAGGGAAGAGCGAATAATATGCAGGGCCATCCTCCAATTTGCACCCCATGTTTTGCCCGTTGCGGATCAATCGGCTGAAGTTGCGTTCCGCTCGACTTGTTCTTCCCTCGTGGAGGTGGCTCCGCCCACTCTCGCCGGCTGACGCCGAGCTGCACTTGAACTGATTGGTCGTCCGTCACTTAGTCTGCCCTGGTCGCTGGCAGCATGACCTCATGGGGAGAGACCAAAGCGTCATTCCTCAAGGGAAGTGTTATGGTCAGGTTTAGTATATAAACACACACTATATCTTATCTCTATATCTGTATCTCTTAATTTCTGTCTCCAGTGCTATCACTATTACTGTCTGTCTGTATATCAATCTGTCTGCTTGTCAAACATGGTGTAACGTCTTTTGGGTTTGGGTTTTCATCCATGGAGTCACATTTAGACTGCTCCATATAAACTGGGTAAGATAGAAATTATATTTTTGTTTTCAAAGGTTTCAAATTGAGGTTTGACATTCATGAATCCATCAACAGGGGGAGAAAAAAAGTATTTGTGTGTGTGTGTGTGTGTGTGTGTGTGTGTGTGTGTGCGTGTGTGTGTGTTTCTGTTTGTATTTAACTGAGCACGTCCGTGAGAGACAGTGGCTGTTTACACGTTCAGCACAATAATCCAATTATGCTTCTCTCTGATTTAGAAAATGCCCAATTAAGCCCCTGAAATGCCTAGCAAGGGGTTTGGGAAATAAGTGTTCCATTAATAGATACTCATTTCATGCCATGGTGTCTAATTGCAAAATTATTGATTGAAAACCTGCCTTTCTGCACAACTTAATTCATACATCACACATTTATGTAGAAAAGGCTCCAGCTGTATTTTATGGCTGGTTTAGTGTGCTATTTCCACAATTCATTAGCATTATTGTTATTATTGATTAAATATTTGTATTCATCCAACCTTGTTCGGGTCGTGTTGGAGTAGGATCATCGTAGCAAAACATGGTTTTGAGGATGTAAGGATGAATATATTAGAATTATTTTAATATTATAATGAAATGAAAGCACTTTTTTGTACCATATTTAAAATCATGAATGAACATAATTAATATCACTTAAAGGGAACAAAAAATACTTAAACATGACAACATTTGTGATTGTTCAGTGGAATAACGATCACTGCAAGGGTGGAGCTTTCCCTTTTCTTCCGCTCGGTCGGGGGTGGTGGACAAAGACAGACCATTCACATCCTATTTCTTTGTTTCACCAGCCTCAAGCGGTCAAACTCAAGAAAAACTCCCCATGGCTGCCACAGAGACAGGTGGTGATTTGGAGTGAAAAGGCTGGTTGAGAAGAATACAGTTATTCTAGGACAGGAGGGGAAAATGGCGTTCTGCCTTACTTTCAGCCGCTCTCCTCCCCCTGCTCCTTGCTGTCCTACCATGCCAGGGCGCTGTGGTTTTCAACCCTGATTGGCTGCAGTGATTGGTGCTATTTTCAACACTTGGAATGCACGCACGCACACATGCACGACAAACAGACACACACACACGCGCGCGCGCGCGCGCGCGCACACACACACACACACACACACACACACACACACACACACACACACACACACACACACACACACACACACACACACACACACACACACACACACACACAAACCGAAAAAGGAGCTGAATTTGTGAATGGCTTGCAGAGCACACAGACGGTCTGGGCATATTCCAACCTCCACCTCCAGCACCACCCAGCACCACCACGACCACCACCCTACTATATGGGGTTTTCAGTTGATAGGGGCAGAGCTGACATTTGGAAGAGAGAGTTCTTCTTTTTATGGAATGGGAAAGGTAGAGATCTCTGTTTTGAGTTGATGTTTCTTTTTTCTGTATATAGGAGTACGACATGGAATAGTACGTGTCGTGTTGGTTATTTGCAACTCAACTGTCAGAATGTACAGTATAAGTGTGTGTGTGTGTGTGTGTGTGTGTGTGTGTGTGTTTATGTGTCTATGAGTCATAACTGTTCAAGCATGCGTCCAAGGGCTTGCGTTGTCTATCCCTTGTGGGTGCGTACCAATGGAACATTAACCCTTTTAGATGCTAAATCATCTCATGCCACGGCTATTGAACCACAATTGGTATGCATCCTGCGCTTTATGTATCTACTTGTGTGTGCGTGTGTGTGTGTGTGTGTGTGTTAGTGTGCGTGCATTTGTGCTTGTGTGTGCCCATGCAAGGAGCGCTCTCTCTCCCGTGATCAGTGATGCTCTAAGTGGACTGGAGCGAGAGTGGGGGCCTTTGATTGAGGCCATCAGAGCGAGGAGAATGACCATTTCCACACCTCCCGGCTCACTTGTTGAGTCCCTGAATGCTTTCCCTCACTGGGTCCAGACTCTGTGCGCGTCCGTCTGTACTTCTCGGGCACCCCATGCATGTGTGCATTTGCACAGTGATGGTCTACTTTTGTAATAGCCTGAAATCATAGGATTGTAATCATTCATTGTTCTTTCTCTCGCTTTCTCTGTAATCATTGGGGTCTCTGTCCTTGTAGTTGTTTATCCCTCTTGTGTTATGCCACTCTTAACCATTTCACACCTTGCATGGTTTCATGGCATCACACACACACACACAGGCGTCACACACGTCCAATGGTGTTATCAGCAGGAAACAACCTTTGGGTGATTAGTAAATGAAAGAAGATTGCTTATGATTAGCAGACGTTAATTAAGTCTGCTCACCGCCTGGCTGCTCCCAGGCTGACCCCGTCAGCAACATGCAAGTCCTGGAGACGTTTGGTATGCATACGTGTGTGTGTGTGTACACCACACTATGTAGTATACGCACAGATGCACACACTTGTCTGCGGCAATTCTCGCCGTGCACTATTTGAACTTGTCCCCCCCCCGATGTGTAATTCCACCGGGCACCACTGAGGCACTCCGGGCGCGGTCGACAAGTGCCCAGCACTCCCAGCAGCCCCTCTGTCTGTGTCTGTGTCTGTGTGTGTGTGTGTGTGTGTGTGTGTGTGTGTGTGTGTGTGTGTGTGTGTGTGTGTGTGTGTGTGTGTGTGTGTGTGTGTGTGTGTGTGTGTGTGTGTGTGTGTGTGTGTGTGTGTGTGTGTGTGTGTGCGCGCGTGTGAGAGAGTCACATGGTGGCTTCCCATTGATATGCATGGATGGAAGGGACTGCTCTTCAGAGCACAACATTATTAGCATTTGATGGGGGAAAAACTGCAAGGGCTGAACGCAGAAGCTCAGGGCCTCGGGGGAGGAAAATTGTACGTTTGTCCGTTGACGGGAAAACATTTTAATATAAAAGTGCCGGGGAAACGGAAAGGGCAGGGAGAATATACAAGGGGAAGATGGAGAAGAAGGGAGGGGGTGAAAAGGTTTGTTTATCGGCGTCTGCCGCCGCGCTGGGGTGAGCTGCCGTTGTCTGTCTGTTTTGTAATAATAGCGTAGAGGAGGAGAACGGAGGACAAGGCGAACAACAAAGGAGGAAAAAAAACAAAATTGCACAGCGAGCGAAACAAACAAACACAAAAACAAACCACAAACAACGATATCTCTCCGTTAAAATTACAAAAAACAAAGCATTGTCCCCTTCGCCGACACGGCGCTCAGGGAATTCTATCAGACCACGAGAGAGAGAGAGAGAGAGAGAGATTTCATAAAAAGATACGATACGGAAGAGATTCACCCGGGCCCCAATTTCACAGCACTCCGACTGCGACATCGTTCCACATCTGTTCACAGAATTAGCAGGGCGTAACCCTCTAGATTGCACCCGCCGTAGCGAGCGACCCCTGCATGTAACACTGAGCGGATTCAATCCAGGGGGCCCGGTGTGCCCGGGCAGGGGGGGGGACACCGACACCGAAACCCTGTTCCCTGCTGGGGATCCCAGCGGGCGTGCTGGAGGGCTGTGAGTATTATAGACAGATGCTTATGGATGAAGCAAGCGATGCATGCCCCCATTGGTGGCCCTGTGGTCTGTTTACTGCCCCGCTCTGAGAATCATGAGGTTCCTAATGATAATAGTAGCTGATCTGTTTGCTTTTGTTCTTTGCGATTTGGTAATAATAGTGTCTCGCGCGCGTAGACACAAATTTCGAATTTGGAGAGTGTGTGTGCGTGTGCGTGTGTGTGTGTGTGTGTGTGTGTGTGTGTGTGTGTGTGTGTGTGTGTGTGTGTGTGTGTGTGTGTGTGTGTGTGTGTGTGTGTGTGTGTGTGTGTGTGTGGGTGGGTGGATCGTGTGAGGACGTACACAAACGTACACTCTCGTATAAACTATGTCTAGCCTATTCACATGCAGAAAATGATGTGCAAATCATTACAAAGTATAGAGCCACAAGCTTAATGAGAAACATTGACACTTCGATGAAAATAGATGCATTTCAGAGGTTCTTGAACACACACACACACACACACACACACACACACACACACACACACACACACACACACACACACACACACACACACACACACACACACACACACTGTCTGATTGCAGCTGTTAAGAAAGGCCCGCTTAGTTAGTTCTGTTATTGCAGACCAGGTGCCTGCCTAACATCTCTTCGTCTGCAACATCTGCTTGTACCCTCTCTGTCTTCTCCCTCATGTCTCTCTCTCTCTCCATTATCTCCCTCTCCATGCTCCCCCCCCGCCTGTCTTTTCCAATGCTATGATAAAGATAGTGGATATTGCTTTAATGCCTAATGGATTGTCTAACAAAGGGCTTTGCAATAGTTAAATAAGGAAAACATCGTCTTATCGTGATAGCCTGTTTTATAGTCAAGCTACGCCCTTCAATGATAAAAATACTATGTTTGGAAATGTCAGGGACATTAGTTAGGTAAAAGTAGTCGTAGTCTGATACCATAATTTACATTTCCCTAAACTTCAGTGTCATTCTTTTTGACCGGAAAAAGCAAAAGCAAACCAAGGAGAGGGAGTGTGTGTGTGTGTGTGTGTGTGTGTGTGTGTGTGTGTGTGTGTGTGTGTGTGTGTGTGTGTGTGTGTGTGTGTGTGTGTGTTTGTGTGATATTACACTGTAGTTTTGAATCAAATAAATTGTGGATATTAATTACGTAAATGATTATCTTCTGTCACCGACCCTCTCTCTCTCTTCACTGTCTCTTAAGCCTTTATGTACAAAATCTCTCTAAGATGCAATCAGTTGATGGAAGTACTGTGTGTGTGTGTGTGTGTGTGTGTGTCTGTCCTGAAGGCTGGGTACCCATGGCCCACGCTGAGTTCTGGTTCAACTGCAAAACGCTTAAGTGATGTGTTGGGCTCAGTAACAGTGCCTTGGGGGGAATGGAGGGTTGTTCTGGTCCAATGGTGCCGGTAAGCGAAACTGGGGAAAATAACAATAATAAACAATAAGTGTTGTCTGATGATAAAGTACAGCAGTGGATTTTATCGCTCTGACAAAACAAGCTTCTCTCCCAGCTTTTTCATCCTCTCACAGTGTGTGAATGTGTGTTGTGAATGTTGTGTGTGTGTGACATCTTTGAAACCATATGCTTTTCTTCTTGCATATATATATTATTATATATGTATATTTAGATGAATATTTATATAGACACTCCTTGACTCTGACTCTCTCGCTGTCTCCATCTGTCTTTCTCTGTCTCTCCCGGTTTCTCTTTCGGTTTCTCTCTTTCTTTCTCTGTCTTTCTCTCTCTCTGTATCTCTGTCTCTTTCTCTGTCTCTCTCGGTTTCTCTCTTTCTTTCTCTGTCTCTCTGTCTCTCTCTTTTTCTCGTTCTCTCTTTTTCTGTCTCTGTGTCTCTCGGTTTCTCTCTCTCTCTCTCTGTTTCTCGTTCTCTCTGTCTCTGTCTCTCTCTCAATGTGTGTCTCTCTCTCTCTCTCTCTCTCTCTCTCACCTCAGCCCTGCCGATCCTGGGGTCCAGTGAGGTCCAGGCTCCCGCCCCTCAGACCAAGTCCATGGAGGACATTGAGGAGCTAGCTGCGAGCTACGAGCGGAAACTCATCGAGGTGAGTGACGACCGCTGCCGTTGGGCCGCCTTCACATGTTCCTCCCGATACGTTTACGATCTTTTCTGTGGTACCGCGTGACAGTATTGTAGTGCGGCCCAAATTAAGGTGTTCACTTTGTGAACAATTTGCAGGATTTTTTTCCACAAAATGTTGCAGTTTTTGGGCTTTCGGTGAGGTGTCTGACGAAGTGAGTCGCCAAACCAAACTTTCCTGGCTAAAGATGGATGAGGACAAGGACGGAGTTTAAGGCAGAAAGTTTCACTTCTAAAAGTTCTTCAAAGATCTTCTTCAGATCTTTGGTGAAAACAAAAGTAAACCGCTTAGTTTTCTAAGCAGAATTGAATCAGCACAGAAGTGATTCGTCTTATCGCCTCGAAGCAGAAATACCCCCCGAAACGACTGCTGTGATTTTAGATTGATATTCAACGTTAAATGTTTGTAACCTTTGCATAACAGAATTACCCCTTGAAAGGAGGACAGATTTCATGGATTACTGTTTGAGTAAAGACTGGACCTTCGGCCATATTTCACACTCTTAGTTTCTCTGAGTGTTTCACAAACTATGTAGACATTAGAAATCAACGGCTTTGAATGTTGAGCTGTTGTGCGTTTTACCTACGGAAGTCAAGGGGACGGTCTTAAAAGTGCATGCAGCAATTTCTACAACTTTGGTAATTGTGTTTAGAAGCACTCCCTTTCATTTTGACGTGTCAATATATTAAACAATGATTAAAGCACAAAGTGTTTTAATTTAAATATACTTCCTACGTGTTGATTCAACATTAATCTTGTGATTTCACATTTAAATATCCATTTTTACAATCTGCTTTCATAAGGAGAAAACCCCTCAGAACAGTCGTAACGGTTTCAGTGGAGAAACGGCACAATTGTGGTGGAGCTCACTATCACTGACCAACCATCAAACATTCTGTGTGAACGCCTGTGATATTTAACTTCCAAACTAGGAACGGGACGACCTAGTGAAAGCACCCAACCAAACTGCCGGGTCATTATCCCCGAGTTGGGGAAACGAGCGTGGTTTCGAGCGCCTGGCAGTGCTTCTCTACTCCTCCATCCAGCAGGTGTTCCTAAACAAAAAACCCGCCAGCCTGTCGAAACAACGGTCGATTGGCTAATGACGGGGTCATATTGGCGCGCGCTCTCGCTGGTAACCAATCACGGAGCAGCAGCAGCTGTAGAACCCAGCTGCTTGCTTATCACCATGTTGTGTTTCCTATTACCATGATTGTTCCCTACTCGTGGCGAGATGTTCCTCTGGCGTACCATGAGGTTGACGCTAGAACAGTGGTCGGTTTCCACAGTGTTTGTGTGCGTGCCTGTTTTCTTGTGGTGTGGGTGGAGATTTGAAGGGTGGGTGTAGCGGAGGCGGCTGCGGTGTTCAGCATTAATAATTCATCTTGTTTTATATTTCTTTAATAAGAAATAATTCGGGCTGTGTTTGGGGAAAGCCATCTTTTCACTTATTCATTCACATGTATGTGTGATGCATTTTTAATGGCGTTTACTTATTTATTTGTTCATTTGCCGAGCTGTCAGTCTCCATAGCGAGCCCGCCACCGAATGGAACACTTCGGCCGGTTCACCGAGCAGATGCTATGCTAATGCTATGCTAATGCTACACTACGTTACGCCAGGTGCGTGCCCCTGCCTCGGTTCCTCACCCGAGCGGGAATAACAGTTGTCTAGCCTTGGGCTCTGGCGGTGGAGGAATTATTTTGTGAAATATAAACAGTAAAAATGGCAAAGAGCGCTAGGCATCCGATTGGTTGATCGAAAGTGCCTCGGCTGCCATTGGCTGGTTGAGAGTACCTCGGCTGTCGTTGGCTGGTGGCGATACAGTGGCGGCTAATGATGTTTTTCAGGCCTGGAAGCAGGAAACACGACTTAAAAGTGATTTGTACTCATTACTTGTTGTCTGTACTCGGGTCTCTTCAGCCATCTGCTGAGGCAGGGCTTTTCCTGGTAGTTAGGAGACTCTGTCGCTGTCTCTTTTAGTATGGAGAGATGAGAGGATGTGGGAGAGAGTCCTTAGGAAAGAGGGAATGCCCGCATGTCATGTCTTTGTCGAGTGCTGCGCGTGTTAGCAGATTATTAATAAGTACCATCACATCTTTTTCTATGGAGATTCAGCAGAACCGCAGTCCAGGTTTCCCCCTGTATTTTTTAACGTACGAATCTGCAAACATTCCGTCTGAAATGTTAAGCGGATAAAGTTGTTCTTTTTACTCTCTCTGTGGTCATAGTTAATTATCGCTTCTCGTGCATTATTTATGCTCTGTCCCATTTGGTTAAAATTGGATGTGGCTTTTTGCAGCTGAATTCGAAGCTGTTTCGTGCCTGTGAGGGGGAAGGTGACTGCAACGGTCCCACCCCAGTGTCGAGGGACAGCTAGGCTCTCCTCACTTTTCTGTTTCGACTTTTTCGACAAATATAGTGTAAATATACAACCATTATGGCTGCGTTCCCCATTAAATCCAATAGATGTTTTGTACTGTTTACCTTTTCTCGGTGGAATGCCTGAGAAAACATTTGGGAGGGATAGAGGAAGCCAACACAAAGTATGTCTTGCAGTAGCTTTTCCAAATACATCATTAGTCGTTTAATCCCTTGTGTGTGTGTGTGTGTGTGTGTGGGGGGAGAAATATCACATTGATATTGATTGCTTGGAAATACCCTATATGGCCTATATGTGTGTATGAATATAGGACGGAATGGTCAATATAGATCTTACGGAGCAAGATCCATGCTTATTATTACCCTGCTTACAGTAACTCACTCACGGAGCGGCTACCTTTAAAATAAACAGTACGCAAACCGTCACCTTAGGTTGAATCATTTATTCAAATATTAGAGAAAATCGTAGAAGTCTGTAAATAATTTCTTCTCTTGCCATGGCCTCTCCACTCATGCAGCCTTTCGCCCTCCCTCCCTTTTTGCACTCCCCTAGTCTCCCTCCCATTGCTTCTGTGTGCTCTCTCCACATAACCGTAACAACACCTCCTTTCTCCTCTTCATCCCTACCCCTCTGCTCTCCTCATCTATCCTCTCCTCTCTTCTCCTCACCCTTTCTCATCTTCTCTGCTCTCCCCCCTCATCTCTCCTCCCCTCATCTCCTCTTTTCTCCCCACCCCTTCTCCTCTTCTCTCTCCTCCTTTCCTCTCCTCTCTTTTGCCTTCCTCTCCTCTCTCCTCCCCTCCACATCTCTCCCATCTCCTCTCCCCTTTTCACCTATCCCATCTCTCCCCACCCCTTCTCTTCTCCCCTCCTCTCTCCTCCCCACCCCTCCTCTTCTTCTCTCCTCTCTCCTCCCCACCCCTCCTCTTCTCCCCTCCTCTCTCCTCCCCACCCCTTCTCCTCTCCTCTCTCCTCCCCTCCCCTTCTATTCTCCCCTCCTCTCTCCTCCCCACCCCTTCTCCTCTCCTCTCTCCTCCCCTCCCCTTCTATTCTCCCCTCCTCTCTCCTCCCCTCCCCTTCTCTTCTCCTCTCCTCTCTCCTCCCCACCCCTCCTCTTCTTCCCTCCTCTCTCCTCCCCACCCCTTCTCCTCTCCTCTCTCCTCCCCACCCCTTCTCTTCTCCCCTCCTCTCTCCTCCCCACCCCTCCTCTTCTTCCCTCCTCTCTCCTCCCCACCCCTTCTCCTCTCCTCTCTCCTCCCCACCCCTTCTCTTCTCCTCTCCTCTCTCCTCCCCTCCCCTTCTCTTCTCCCCTCCTCTCTCCTCCCCTCCCCTTCTCTTCTCCTCTCCTCTCTCCTCCCCACCCCTCCTCTTCTTCCCTCCTCTCTCCTCCCCACCCCTTCTCCTCTCCTCTCTCCTCCCCACCCCTTCTCTTCTCCCCTCCTCTCTCCTCCCCTCCCCTTCTCTTCTCCTCTCCTCTCTCCTCCCCACCCCTTCCCCTCTCCTCTCCTGTCAAGGGACAGGACTAGTGGTCCTCAAAGGGTCACGCATGTCTGGTGATATGGATTAACATTATAACTTGATAAATCATTCTCTCAATAGAAAGTTGTAGATAATGGAACATGCCCATCAACAGTTCCAAGAGTTCAAAGGGCCACGTGTGAAATTAGAACGGCATTATTTCTTCGTTCTACTTGTTAAATGATTTTTCTCGTTTCGATCGCGGAATCCATCCATCAGCTCTCCACGTCTGCATTATGCATATTTTACAGTACCTGAGTGCCCACCTGCTGCACCACGGGCGCCTCACAGCGACCTGCCATCGCTGGGCTATACGCTCCGTTTACCACAACAGAGCTAGTGGCCACACCTCCCCCCATGAGGCCCCGCCCCCTCCTCACACCGTGCCTAACGGCCTCGATCGTCCTAACCCAAACCCCCTATAGTCTCTGACAGGTGTACTCTCACGCGTGCTTTCTCTCGCTCTCTCTCTCTCATTCCCGCTCTCTCTCTCTCGCTCTCGCTCTCGCTCTTGCTCTCGCTCTCGCTCTCTCTCTCTCTCTCTCTCATTCCCGCTCTCTCTCTCTCTCTCTCTCTCGCTCTCGCTCTCGCTCTTGCTCTCTCTCTCTCTCTCTCTCTCTCTCTCTCTCTCTCTCTCTCTCTCTCTCTCTCATTCCCGCTCTCTCTCTCTCTCTCTCTCTCTCTCTCTCTCTCTCTCTCTCTCTCTCTCTCTCTCTCTCGCTCGCTCGCTCGCTCGCTCTCGCTCTCGCTCACTTTCTTTCTTACACTTGCACACAAACATTGGGACATGCCACGCACACTCTTTGCCGCCACCATCTTCCCCTCCAACCGCGCAGTGTGTTGTCAGCATTGTGTTATCAGTGCTGTGTTTCAAGCCTAGGTTATGGTGGTGTATGGGGGGGGGGCAGGTGGTGGTGATAGTAGTGTATGAAGGGGGGGGGGGGGGGGTACTGGTGGTGGTGATAGTGTTTTAGGACGGTGGGGGGGGTGGTGATTATAGTGGTGTATGAGGGGGGTGGTGTAGTGGTGGTGGTGGTGGTGGTGGTGGGGGTGGTGGTGGTGGGGGTGGTGGTGGTGGTGGTGGTGGTGGTGGTGGTGGGGGTGGTGGTGGTGGTGGTGGTGGTGGTGGTGGAGGGGGTGTACGGAGGAGCGATATGGGTCAAAACTGTATAGGTGTCCTGGGGGAAGGATTGCACATCCTTCCTTTGATCCACACTCTCATTAATTACCCATAAACAACATCACGAACAAGAACAACAATTACCAACGAGCCACTAACCCACACACACACACACGCGCGCGCACACGCGCGCACACACACACACACACACACACACACACACACACACACACACACACACACACACACACACACACACACACACACACACACACACACACCCCCACACTAAGTGAGGGGAGCAGAGTTAGTGAGGGGTAAAGCAGTAATGAGCTGTGGAATGCATAAAGCATGTGACTCTTGATCTGTGATGCCGGTGAGAGCGGCTGCATCGTTACTTTCGGGATTGGATTTGGACGCGCTTTGTAGCGGTCCGAAGGTTGGTCCAATAAACACCGGTTCTGCTACCCTTGTTGAAGTTGTTTGGTTAGAATGACATTTATTGAGGTTTGTCTTTTTAAAAAAAGCACTAAGTAGACATCACCAGGTAGGCGCCGGAAAGTTGTCGAAATAACAAATATACTGAAAGGGAGATTGTTTAAGACTCGAGACGAGTAGATTTGCAGTTCAAGTGGTTGAGGGTGAATTCGGTAACAGCCAGACCCTCAAGACGGGAAAAACAAGATGTTCCCATCCTATACACTGTACTTTAAAACACAGCCGTCATACTGGTGAGCTGAGTCACTGCTAGGTCTGACGAGATTGTTATGGTCAAATTTAGAATACGGGTACATTCATTAACATCAATTAATCCAATCATAATCATTAAAGTTAATTAGCATTGGGGTTAGGGTTGCGGTTAGACGGATATGATTAGGGGTAAGATTATGTTATTGATATACTGATACCTAAGACATGTTTTACATTGAGTCCAGCCCTCCTTTAATGTATACCATGTGAACGCCCTGGACGATGACAATATTAACTCTACACGTCACATGCAAACATCCTATTCCATAACAGACAAAGGAAGGACCGCATCAGACTGAAGAATCAATAGACACACAATCAAAAGATAAACAGATATATCATTAGAATAGCGTTAGTATATTCAAAATATTTTGCAAGTAAGCCGTGTATAAAGACGGAAACCACAATGTTTGAGTTACATAACCAGAGCGACAATCGACACACTCTTCTGATATTATACAATTTGCACTCAAACTCTGACTGGCTGTCTGGTTAAGCTGTTGGCCTCTACTGGCCCAGAATATCAAATGTATCCTCGCTTCACCGTCTGTCTGTGCAGACACTGAACTAAGGTCTTCCTAATTTAGTATGCATAACCTTAAAGGATGGATAATTTTCTATGTCTGGCTCCTCAGGCGCATATTATTCAATCTGTCATCAGCATAATACACAAAATAAAACCAAATTGATCAATTTGTGTTCCAAATAAAGTACACAAGCGATTCAATAGGAGGGTATTTGTTTAGCCCTGCATTTCAAATTTCATTGGCCTTTTAACACAACTTTCCAGAACAGTTCTAGCCTGGAGCTCGGGTGTATTTTATTTGAAGATTGTGTATGGGAACCCAGAGGAACCTAAAACTAGTATTGCAGTGTCCATTCTCCTGGTATGGAAGTACATTTTAAACACAATGAACGAGTGCACGGTTCCCTCACCACGCGCTCTGCTCGGAACCCTTTGGCCTGATTACTCGCTTGTGTGCTTGATAAAAAGACACACAAGCACTTGGTGAGCACATTGCATCTCCGAGGGCAATTTAGAAACATGTGGCGCTTAGGATCCAGCAAATGGACGTTTGTTTCTATCCATTAGTCATTAACTGGTGGCAAGACCCTGGTCCTAACCACAGGCTCCGGCTGGCACGCTTCCATTTTCTTTTCTCTTGAAACAAGAGCCCTATCACGTAACAACATTTCATTGAGGGCCGTGCTTCTATTATCTTAGGAGCCGTCAAACATAATAGTGCGTGATTTTAGTATTTTTCTATTGGCTTTGGACTGTACATCTCCTCATCTTCTGAATTTGCTTCTTTTAAATTACATTGTTTGTACTCAAGCGCTGATACGTGGAGTTGTGTACTGCAACGAAATCCAGTCTGCATTCTTAGAAAAGCAACCGCACAGAGTTTACACAGCTTTTGAAACAGACAGTAAAACGTAAATATAAAATATACATAATCAACCATGAGGACGGTTTCACCGTTGTTGTCTTACATTTAGGGCATTTAGCAGACGCTTTTATCCAAAGCGACTGACCTAGTTTAATGCACACATTGACACACTGACGCCGTCAAGATCAGTTAGGGTGAAGTCTCTTGCTCAGGGACACATCGACACACATCTGGAAGAGAGCCTGGGATCGAACCAGCTACCTTCCGGTTACAAGTCAATCTGCTCTACCTCCTGAGCTAAGCCGACCCACAGTCTTCTTTGTCCCTGTCTCAATCATTACTTCCTTACAATAATCTAGCCAAGTAGCTATGCACCTAAAATGTTAGTTTCCTTTGGGGATGCAAACGGCTTGAAGTCAGAGGGGACAGACTGTTGTTGTCGTCATTGTTGTCATCCCTGCATCGGCAGGCAGCGTTGGGAGGGTGGAGCTCTGTCACCACACGGAGAGGGCTATCTTTAATGCCCACTGGGGTGCGGTGGGGTATTTTAGCAGTGATGTTCGGCAACGAGATGAGCCCCTATCATCAGCCACATTAACTCGTTAACTCCCAGCCCTCTTTTATTTTCTGCCCTTGTTTTTTCTCAGTCCATCTGTCCCCTCTCTCTCTTCCTCTTTCTCCCTCTCCCTCTCTCCCTTCTCGATCTCTCCGTCTCATCCTCTCCCTTTCCTCTGCTCTGCCCACTCTCATTCTCAAATATTTTTCCCCAGTGGACTGCACAGCTTGTGATGTCTATATTGGGCTTTGGTGTCTCTCTCCCTCTCTCCCTCTCTCCCTCTCTCCCTCACCCTCTCTCCCTTGCTCACTTCACTAATTTCTCTGTGCTGTCTTTCCTGCTATAAGCGGTGGGGGTTCAGTGACTCAGAGTGACGGATCAGGACACTGAGTGGACCGATGACATCAACCACCAAATCTCTCTCTCGCTCTCTCGCTCTCTGTCTCACTCGCTTTCTCTCTCTTTGTCCACCCCTTTTCACAAACAGGCTTTTATTAGAATGCCACATGTATGGATTATATGAATTTCTTGGTTTCGCTCTCACCTTCCGTCTTTATCTCCGCCTCTCTCCCTCTCTTCACTCTCTGCTCACTCCCTCTGTTTGTTTCTTTTCCACCCACGCTACTCTTCCTATGGTCCTCCTCTTCGTCACTCTTCCTCACTTCCTCCCCCTGGCCTCATTACCCCTCGATCCTCGTCATCCCAGCTCGCCCCCTCTAATCACGCTCATTAGGTCATGGGTCAGCTGGACTCTATCTCTCTCTCTTCCCAGTCTGGTAGTCTCTCTCTCTCTCCCCAGTCTTGTAGTCTCTCTCTCTCTTGGAAAGCTATTGCTTTGCTTGCCATATCCTCCCTCTATCCCTGTCCTCCTTTTCTCACTCCTCCTCTCTCTGTCCCCCACACTCTCTCTCTTTACTTGTCTCTCCCTCCCATCCTCTCTCTCCCTCCCATCCTCGCTCTCCCACTCTCATTCCCTCTCTTCCTCTCCCTCCTTCCCATTCTCCCTCCTTCCCTTCCATCCTTTTCCTCCCTCCCTCTCTTTATCTCCTTCGTACCCCCCTCTCCCCTCGTCTCCATTGCCGCCTCCTTCTCTCTCCTTTACTTTATCTCTCCCTTCCTCTCTCTCCCCTCCCCTCCCTCTCTCTCTTCTGGCTCATTCTCTCGCGCGGCACACCACTTTCCGACTCTCGTCTCCCTCTGTATCTCTCTTGATCCCCCTTTCACTTTCTCTATCCTTCCTCTCTCTCTGCCCCTCTCGTCCTCTGTGTCTCTTCCTCTCTCGCTCTCTTTTTTCCCCCGCTCGCTCTGTCGTTCCGGGTCTTGGACTCCTGGTATTTTTATACAGGCCATCTTGGCTCGGCAGGACACAGATTGGGTCATCTAGACAGCCGGTCTGCCAGGTCGCTCTGAATAGAGGCAGGCAGAAGGGTGTGTGTGTGTGTGTGTGTGTGTGTGTGTGTGTGTGTGTGTGTGTGTGTGTGTGTGTGTGTGTGTGTGTGTGTGTGTGTGTGTGTGTGTGTGTGTGTGTGTGTGTGTGTGTGTGCGTGCATGGTTGTGTTTGTCTTAACTGACTAAATGCCAAAAGAGCGGTGATCTAAGCTCAGACTTCAGCCATATGGACAGGGGAGTCGGTCAGGACAGACACACAGCAATGCAGACAGACGGGTGAGCAGGTATAGAGTAAGACTGGCAGGGAGATTGCCAGTGCAGATGATCGTCACCTGTGTCACAGTGAGGCAAGACAGATTGTGCGGAGCTAATGTTCACCACTCCCCATCCGCGGCCCCGGCATAATACAGCTCGGCTGCATGGGTCATGCGTTCAGTGCATGACCTAATTTGGTCGTGTCAGGTCACTAACTCCTTATCACTCTCTTCATCCACACGGCTTGACGTAAAAATAGATCATTGTAAGGGTTCAGCCATCCCTGGTTCCAACGTCAGAGGGAAACACGGTGAGCATGGACTAGTTAAGCACCTTACCTAACCTTAGTCACGCCAGGACTTTAGAGGCGATTTCCCGTGAAGTCTTTTCGATCAATTTATGAAGATTCATGTAAAGGGAGTGTTTCAATGGCTCAACTTCAACAGCTTATTTATAGTTCAATAATGATACAACAACTGTGTATCACATCCCTGAAAAAACACACTCAAAATCAAAAAACCGAGCTTCAGTTTGTTCTCAAAAGTTATACAGCCCCACTAGCAAAATCTTTAAAAGTGGATTTGGTACCCCCCCCCCCCCCCAGAGACAGCGACTTTTATTTAACAAGCTAGCACGTCGCTAGCGGTCTGACAGTACATTGTTGGATAGCCCGATTTCTAAAACGCTCTTGAGGGCTTCTCTTTTTCCTTCAAATTATTTTCAATCTTGTTTGTGTATTTTGTCGGAATTTGTGTTTGTGTCGACACCCCATTTTCGATCAGGGGTTGGCAAAAAAATTTGCACAGACGGCCTTGATCAATAAAGCTAAGGTTCAAACGTTGGAGAATTTATTTGAAGCACATTGTACTGTTACATAAAACTGCATAAAAGCATTAGTCCTTCTGGGAAATGCTTACAGCCTTATGTGCCTACTTCTTGCCATATTCACCACGGCAAAGGTCTCTGATGACCTGAACACATTGGATTACGTTATTAACATGGCCTCAAAGCAGACGGCTCCACAATCATCAAGATGTTGTATTTCCCATCATAAGACCTGCATCACTGACTGAGAAAAATATTAATAGTCAAAGACTAATCATCATGAATGTATACATTTATCAGTAAACATTTTCTGTTCTGCTTGTCTACTTGTGTAGCTGTTTGAGGCTGTTTTTACTTGTTCGGCTAACTCAAACTTTAATACCAAAAATTAGACTGATATTATGTTAATGACTACTTACAACAAATTAAATAACAACTTGTATTATACATGAATGCAATCATTTTTACTTTTCTGTTCTGTTTTACCCGAGTAACTCTATATCTAGCCTGTGAGAAGGATTTATAACTGGGAGATTTTTATAAATGACCCTATGTGTCATGAAACTCCTCTACCTCTCTTTGAAAGACCCTCAAAGTCTGGTGTCATGTCTGAGGTTGGAACTCGCAGCAGCGAGGCCAGATGTTTACCCCTCAGCTGTGATCTGACACATGACTTGTTGCAGTTCATCACAGAAAGAGTTGATTCGTACACGTACAAAGAGCCAACAAACACCAGCGTCCGTTGTGCTCACTGAAGGGAACACCGTTTCCAAACCTGGGCAGGGCAGCTTTGGAAACTGCAGAGGTTGCCCGGTGTGGATGGAGGGAACCTTTGCTCGAGAGCAGGGTCACAGTGGATGTCAATCGGTTGTAGCTGCGAATCCAGGGGGACTTTCTGTCGAATGAAAGGGGAGCGGACACCGGCTCCGGTTCTTCTTCATTCTTCTCAAAGACAGAGAAATGCAGGCTTTGTTTTTTCTTGCGGGTCGGATTGAGACGGTCCACGGGCCGGTCCCAGGGCATGTACAAACCTGCACATGTCTACTCTGAGAAGTTTAGCGTACGTAAGGCTAATAGCTAGCATCATAATTTGTTTTCTGAGCGTGAGACTAACGGCTGCCTTATTTTCTCAGGGTTTTTTTAGCCGTTTACTGTGATTGCACATCGTGTTTGGAGAGGCGCTAGAGTGCGAGCACTATCTCAACACACGGCAGATAACAGCAGCAGGGTGTGTGTGTGTGTGTGTGTGTCTGTGTCTGTGTGTGTGCGAGCGTGAGTGCGTTTGCTCGAGCGTGTGTGTGTGCTGTGATGATGTCTGATTGATGTGAGTGCTGTCGACAGATGACTGATTTGCTGGATTATAACCCTCCATTAGGATGGTTACAAGGATGGGACATCTAACCAGCTTTTTCTGAGAGGGCATGTCCGTAGAAGGCCTGTAGTTGTCCATGGGTCTGCGCAACCCCATCCTCTGCTGCCACAATGCCCTATTACAATCCTCCCTATCCATCCCATAAGTGTATATCAATCGGCCGGCTTATGGTATTATAGTGTGGATGGAGAACGCAGCCAGGAGGTCCTTTCACTCACTGATGTCTTGCCCTACACTTGCCCTCCTCTCATTTCTCCATACGCTACTGTTCATTGATGTATCACGCACTGATACTGTTATATGGTAGATGGCTCACAAAGCACCATTGAATTCCAGACAATCTTTTGAAAGTGGTGGGGAAATCCCTCTGCATGGGTTGTAGGGTTTTGTCGGAATAAAGGGGTCACAGTTTTGGAATCTAATCCTCTTCGGTTTAAATGTGAGCTTTTGATTTCCTCTGAGGCTGTAACTGTAATGAGGGGTTATATAAATACACTTGCATGCAAGGGGAGCCACCTCAACAGTCTCATCAGAGGGGCTGGACAGCATTTCTGGGGTGGTGTAATGACCCCAAATGCCTGGTACCCGTGTGTCCACGCACACACAAACACACACACACACACACACAAACACACACACACACACACACACACACACACACACACACACACACACACACACACACACACACACACACACACTAACGCACATGCAAATGCAGTTAGTCAATGGACATACACGCACACAAACAAGCACAAGATCAAAAGACAGGCAAACACACACACACATAGACTATAGACATACACTTAGACACACATGTGCCCCAAGACACTAGACATCCGTGCAGATGCATGCATGTGTGTGCACGCACACACACTCACTAAGACAACACACACACACACACACACACACACACACACACACACACACACACACACACACACACACACACACACACACACACACTTTAGCACAGCCAAAGAATGACAAACTGATTAGCTCCCCCCCGTGAAAGAAATTAATTGAGTTCTTTCACGCTTAAAATTAATTCACAAATTTTTTTGGGACTGTCCTACTTAATAGTTAATAAGGAGAGTAAAATAAATAGAGGTGAAGAATGTTCTGGGTGTCAGAACAATCGTAAAACATTTAAGCGGCTCTAAGGGAGGCCCAATAGAATTATTCTGTTCCTAGACACACGAGGATACACAAACCTTATTTACGGGTGTGTGTCGGTCAGCCATCAGTGCTTATTGTGGCATTCACACCAGCTTGGTAGCGCTCTGTATGATCCCCTCTAGGTCCACATAACCCCAGGTTGGTTCTGGCTAGAACAAAGAAGACAGCCGTTATATCCACACTGGCTAAAGTGGAGAAGAGTGCTTGTTGTCAGAAGTTTGGAGGTAAATTCATTTCCCCTTGTTGATGCTGACGCTGATGTTACCGGACAATCAAAACAGAGTGGTAGCCAAAGTAAATGAATAAACGGTTAGTCTGGAAATCTGGCTGTGGGGTGGGGCAATAACAACTATCAACTTCAAACGTATTGGCTTTGCTTATTTGCTGATTAGCTTATCAAGTTTGTTTGTGGTTACGGTCTGGTTCTTTGGAAGCTGTGAGTAAATGTTTGACATGCCCAGCCATCCACACGAGTTGCACTCTAAACAATAGAAAAGACTTGGACTTTTTAAATTTGATAAATTTTATCAATTAAATTATGAAATAACATATTTACTTTTTACTTACGCTGATGAGGACGAATAATACAACAGCCTTCAATAGCTTCATGGTCGAATACAGTGTGAACAGAGTCATTCCAAAGGAATCGAGAAAACCAATGGAGAAGAGAAACCAAACAAACCATATTTATTTAGTATTTATTTAATTTGTTTTTGGACGTGCCGTGGTAAAGAAGAGACAGAGCCAATCGACAGCATGTCCGTTGTAATGGAGGAGCTGATTAAGATCAATGAGAAAATGGACAGGAAACGCTGTTCGCTAGACAAGACATTCAAAGATAAAAAAGCAGAAATTGGTTGCTCTTTTGGGAAACAACTGAAAGACAAATTGACATTTGAGGGCGATTCTTGGGTAAAACTAGTGAAAGGGAACCAAGATGACATGAAAGCAGAAAGTCCAAAGAAACCCAAGACCGCATTGATCTGGCAATACGGCACCTGTGAGCGTGAATCGATTCAGATGGAAATAAAAAGGTACGCCACAAGAGCCGGCTGCATCCAATTCAACCTGACATTTCCCTCATTGTTTCAGGCCTGCCTTTTGACGGGGGTGAGAATGTCATGGAGAGGGAGGAAAAGTTTTTCACACTGGGGGGGGGGGGGGGTTGGGGGGCCACAGCTTTACCGGCTATGGTGGTCGTGGTGTGGATGAGACCGAGAGAGGATAGCGTGACATACAGCAAGGTCTGCCTTAGCTGAGATAACATCTGGAAAGGGATTCTTCACAGCTCAGAGAGGCTAGTTAAACTCTCAGGAGTGGCCGACAGAAGATGGCGGGCAGGGAGGAAAGAGGAGTATCGAACTGCACCTGCAACGACACAGACTGCATCCAATAACCTCTCTTTAGTTCATTGGAACTTAAATGGATGGACAGCCAGCAGCTGTGAGTCAAACACAGTTATTCTGAACGACCTACGACCAGATCGAATCTCATTGAAACTAATTTAAAAAGAGAGGGCTCTGTTGACATTAAGGGTTATGTACGGCATGGTAACAACTGAAAAAAAAGCATGTCAATGCCCCACAGGGTACAGGCGCTGTAAGTATTTGTTTTAAGACTGACCTATTAAGCTCATATGATGTTGAGGTGATTGAAGAAACAAGGCGGATGAAACCCTTGGTTTGCAGCTAGTCGGTTTGAGTTTGTGAATTAGCTTTGTAGTGTTTCCACGTTGTCTTCCCCAGAGATATGGCCCTGGGGAGGAGATGCATCCAGTTGCTTTGGTCACTTATAGAGCCAGAAGTATTTCTGTTCTGAAGCGGATGCTGTTTATGACTGCAGAGTCCTAAATAGTATGT